>NW_010174010.1:0-32927 GCF_000695765.1 Mesitornis unicolor
AATTTATATATTACCTTTTTATAAAAGGTAGCATATTGATTTTTCAGAAAGGTTTCATGAGACTGCAAAGTATAACTTGATAGTTTACTTTCTGTTTAAAAAGACACTGCATCAAAATATTTAATCTTTAGCTTTAATAACAAAAAATATTACTTTCCCCTCTCCTGTATGTTTAGGGTTAACAGCATTTTAAAAATAGAAAGTGTGAAGTGGTACTTAGTGAATTGCCCCCAGAAAAGATCTCTCTGAAGATTTTCTGTTTGAACAACAAAGCAAAAAAAGGATAGAAATAAACGTATGAATAAAAGATGATGTAATTAAAGTTGTGCCAAAGCACAGAAAAGGCGATATCCAGGCAATATTTTCTCCTAGAATGCTGTTAGAAGATGTGATGTTATTCTGTCATTCCAAGTTTTAGTGAAAATATCTGAGCAGTGGCTGTATTTCTAAGTCCTTCTCAAATGAGAAGTTACATATCTTCAGTGAGAGAAGGCACTTCATTGCCTTGAAGCTAAAAGCTACTGCCAACATGCTTGTGCCAGAAAGCAAGAAATCACAACTTATGAAATCCAGACTCTTCTGGATGAAAAGTGACCTCAAGTTAGTGTGGTAACTGCACAAGAAAACTTAATCAAAATGGTAAATATTACAACAGCATGTTTAGATAATTATATTCTATCGTGCAAAAAAATTGCAACCAGTTGAAATGGCAATTTGATGGTCCTATAGACATCTCCATCCAATTGCAGTGTATTGTTTTCCTGTCGAGAACCAACACTAGAAGATCTTGTCACACTGTAAACTTACCCACCACCAGTGCCTCCATTTTTGCTGAAGTGTGTCCGAGGCTCACTGGACGCCAGCTTAAGCAGTTCATTCCACTCCCGTTCCCATTCCTCTTCAGTATACACTAAACCTGACTATGAGAAAGAGTAAAACACCTTTAAGAGTATGCTGGCAGAAAATGTAAACACAGTTCTGTAGTACAACTAACTTATTTTGAGCTTCAGACATGCTAATGTGTCTTGGACCATTAGTGGCTCAACATTTCTATTCAGATTATTAAAAAAGATCTAAATCACTACCTGTGTATTGGATTCTATTTCTAGGTGTGGGTCTGCTGCTGCTACGGTGCTCAACTATTGGTTATTTAAAGCAGTTATTTATACCCATGTGAATGTATTGCAACCATGGTGAGCATGCTTTACTGCCCATTTCTGTAAGTTTGCTTTGTTCCCCAATGTATGGCACTACTATGAATACCCCCCCTCCCTGGCAGGGTATATAAGGGGTTCTTTGCCCCTGCATTTTAAGCTCAACTCAAAAAAGCTGAGTCAGTGACAAGTCATTTGTATTCTCACTGACTGCTGCCAACAAAAAAGCACATTACAAATAAGTCACAAACATTTAAGCACATTCACTTGACTGCATGCAGTGTTACTCCTGAAATTGGCTTTTCTAGCCACTGCTCAGGCACAGACATCTTCAGAAAATAATATATGCTGAAGTACAGCTTTTAATCAACAGTCAAACCGAATCCACAGATAACTTTAGTTAAGAAACACCCTTGCAATATTTGATCACAGCTCTGAGAATGCTAATTCACCATTCTGGGGAATCTTTCCTAAACAGGGTTTTCTTTCTTTTGTGGATTTCATCCGCTCATTTCATAATGCTTGTCATAGCTAAATTATCCATTTAATTTTGCAGCCCAAAATTTTCTGCAGGTTCCAAACTCATCTTAGACCTTTGCAGGCACGAAACTTTGCATAGTTATGCCCACAAAGCTACAAACGCATTTGCATTCTGATACAAAAGTTCTAAATACAAATATCTCTTTTCCCCCACACAAAATGGAAGCCAAGGAACTTGATAGCAACTAAAACTTTCACACCAAACTTCAGAAAAAAGCATTTGACCCCAAACGATATTAACAAGACTGTCTTCAGACCATACAGACCTCCTTATTCTGCTGGGTCTGTTGCCATCTCCATCTTCTTTTCAGTGCTTCCCTTTCAGCTCCACTTCTCATCATAGTATAGAGTGCTTTACGTAAAACAAGGTCCCGGTCATGAAATCCCCACATCCCTAAAGTGGTGCAAGAAGACATTCAGTTTTAGAGGAGCTACAGTGAAATAGAAATTGTAAGTACTAATACAATTAATATCGCTGTATTAAAAAAAGAAGCATGGCTTATACATTATTTAAGATTCTCCTTGGCAAATAATCCATTCATCGTTTTAAAGTTTCCTAAAGAAACAGGCAATACAGATAAGCTAATGACCAACAGGAGGGAATTCTAACAAAGTTTAAACTTTGATTAAAGAATGAATACAGATTTGAGTTGTTTAGTGTTGCAGGCAACTTCAATTTTGCTGCAAGCAATGCCATATTCAACGCACAGGTTGGTTTTAGCTGTAGCTGCCAAAAGAGCTTGCAGATACAAGAATGATAATGACAACTGCAAGCACTTCTGTGGATCACATATGACACCAACACCTGAAGGCCTCCACTCTTACACAGCATGATGGCAAATTTCCTTCGGCTTCAACGTCCAAATAAAGAGATGAATATTCAAGATTATTGGAAGTCTAAAAATACAACCAGCCACAGGCTTTCAAGCTCATTTTAAGGTAACAAAATGTTGTCATATATTTGAGAATAGTAACGTACAAGAAAAGAGAGCAGAACTCTTACCAAGACACGTGCCCATAGACAGCCACGTTTCAGTTACCATTTAATGGCAACAGCTGACAAAATATATGTTTATTTAAGACTTTGTGAGTCAAAATTTCCAAAAAATTGCTGTAAATAATATATAATTCCTCCTAACTAAAAATGAAATGGACAAAGATAAAAAGATCCTTGGAAACAGCAAAAACTCGTTTCTTACTACTTCCTTCAAAAATAAAGGTCTCTTAAAAATACTGAATATCCCAGTGTTTTGGTTTTTTTTAAAAGTCACCTTTTAGAGTTCCTCTAGTGCAAGATTTGAGCAACTACAACAAAAATATATTTCCTCATAATAGGTTAGGATACAGAAGGCATATCAAAGACTCTCAGCTTTACAGGTTTCTATTTTTTTTTAGTTGAAGAAAGTATTCAAAGACTTTGTATTAAAATCAGTCAACTGGAAATTATTTTAATTCATCTCAAACTCTGTTTTCTATATACTCAAACTCTAGGAGGAACCAGCAGTGATAATAGCTAGATACTGCGTTCTTGAAGACAGCAAGAGAACTGTTTAACCAACACCAGAGAATAAATGCAACTCCTTGCCCACAGCGAGGACAGTCCTGCAGAAGCACCTGGATTTTGCCTGTTCCAGAGCTGTTAGGTTGGGCTCTGTAAGGAAAATGCAAGTCATTGGTGTTTATGATATATGCTTTTTGATACTGTTCCAATTATACTTCTTTTATGACCTGACAAAATTTTACTTCAAGCATACCTAAAGCAAACAATACTTAAATGAAATTTAAAGACTATTCTGCTCCAGAACCAGATGTTTAATGAAAGTCTTTGCATCCCATGTGTTTCTGAGCTCGTGCTGGGGATAGAGAAAAGTGGTAAATATTTTTGCCAGAAGGTTTCATGTACAGATTCTCCCTTACCTAAAGAGGCTGCATGCAAGAGGCAGTTTCCATCACCTGTTGTAGCCAAGGGAAGAAGACGTTTGCAGCTTGTACACACTGTGGACCACCAATTTAGTCGCCCTGAAAAGAAAGCATCTATCAAAACGGTGGAGTGGATACTACAACAGGATGTGGACTGTGTACAGGCACACAGCGATGGTGTGTAATGTTGAAGGGTAATCATGAACAACCTTTCTGCCAAATCAACCTAAATGTCAGAAGGGAAAACTGGAAAGATTAGAAATAAGAGGCAGATAAACTTTAACTATTCTCTAGATGTATTTGGAATAAGAAGAGAGCAACCTTTCATAATTCAAGCATTCAGGGATAGATTTCCAAGGAGTTCCTTGCCCAAATACCATTATAAGTCTTGGTATCAGTTCCTAAACACAATTGACTTTGTGTGATGACATTACAGTAAAAGCCTCAAAAGACAGAAGCAATATGTATGTGTTAATCAAGATATCTTACTGTTCGCTAAGTTTATTAAGTATTATTGTTTCAATCAGATGGATTGTTTCAACAGGTGATTCTCCTCTCATTTACCATAGTGTAAATCATTATTAGACCTACTCAATTCAACAGCTACACTACCAGATCATAACAATAAGACCAAATGCATAGCCCAAGGTGTAAGTATAGCACGTGGCTTTTCTCTTTAAGAACATTTAGAGAACCATTTATCCATCATGGCTACATGAAGCATGTTTTACAGACTATAAAGGAGAGATGGACAATGAAAAGGACTGACAAGAGGACAGATATCTGATGTAGCTAAATGAAGCAAATGGAAGTATATCATTCCTGACACACAGGTTGCTGTGTGGTAGCTTACTGGAGTGTTAGGTCTTGGTTAAGTGGGCATGTGAACATTTCTAATATAAAGAAAGAGAATGTGACTAACTGTATAATATCTTTGGGGATAAAGAAGAGCAGATTATTAACAGTGATGAGTAGAGCTGGTGTATTTCCCAAGACTTCTGGAAAGTCTGTGGGTAACACCCAATTGGATAATTGAGTGAATAATGCAATAGGCAGCCTATGGTGACTCCATTTCATTCTCTGTCCTCTTCTGCAGACCTTTTCTCCCCCAGTTCCTTTAATTGCAAGCTGAAAGGAAAGAGTATTCATGTATTTGTACAGTTAGTCTTGCATTTAAGGTTAAATCCCAAAACAGAGGTAAGTTCAAGCACTGAAAAAAAAACCAACCCTTTCCTCCATTAACATGTTTTCATCACAAAAATTATACTGAAGTTTATTTGTAATGGCAGGTAATACCTATTGTGCAAATAAATAGTATAACTATGTTTTAACATGTGCCCTAATTACTTGTTCCAGGTACTAACGACTATGCAATTAAATTTCAATTAGCATGGGTTGAGAGTTACTAAACTATAAAGGTAAAGATGCATAGCAGATCAATAACTAAGCACATTTGGTAATGCTCGTATTATTTTAGCAGCTAGTTTGTAAGTGCTTAACATCTCAGACTAGATTTATTGACTCCTAAATTAAACATGCATTAGAGAAGCTTAATTGGACAGCCTTTGGGAAGGATAAATCTGAAATAACAAGTTACCATTTTTAGCAACTCCTGTGCTAAGAACGTTTTGGTGGTATCATAGTCAGTAATAAATTACATCAAGGTGCTGCTTAAAGTACAGTTACAAGATCTAAACTAGATAGACCTTAGGTCTTCAGGGAATAGTGCTCTGCAGATTACCTAGCAGCTATTGGTAATAAATGTCAAAGTCTGGTGTTTCTGTAGTTTCAGGAGGTTTCTCTAAAAGGGATCTGCTTTCAAGTAGATTACACAAAATTTTTTTTTGCCTTTGTTAACATCACAGAGCTTATGGTTGACTAAAAAATTAGCAGAACTTGCTAATTGTCATTTTTCAAATCTAGTGGTTATAAAGGACCCCTTTAGGGAAGGAACAGGAAAGTGGAGCTTATGTGAAAACTGGAAACAGTTCTGCCTCAGGCTTATTTCATTTATGAACAACATTTATGGACAAACAACCCATTTCTCACTCTCCCTTCCTCTGTTGGTCTCCTACTGTACCTTGCTTCTTCCTTCCTCACAAAGTCTATTTAATCTTAAAAAACACAATTTCAAGAAAATGATCTGTTGGTTTACAGCAAAAATACTCTGAGAATTAGTATAGCCATCTACTAGTGCATTAAAATTTTACCTTCATTTTAGATCAAGATCACAAGTCCTATCCTGGTCAACAATCTAGCAATATATAATCAGAGAGGCAGTGTCTTGGTTTTGCTGGGATTGAATAATAGGATCCATTTCCTTGACAGGCAGACACAAGCACACAAAATTGCCCTTTCTTTACATGATACTTAAGACTTTGGGTGCAAACTCAAAAGAAATGTTAACAGAATCAAGTGTCCCCCCATGGCTGAAGATTGCCACCTGTTTCTGTAGTTTGATACTATCCTAGTCCTCCACTACACAGCATGCATCAGACTTCACAGAGCATACATTGGCTCTCCTTGTTCCTTTTCTGCAGGGCCCAAAAAGAATCAATCGTTCTGACACAGAACCAGATACATAGCTTGTATTCCACACAGAGAAGGTAAGCTGAATCTCAGAGAAAGTTTTGCAAATGTTAGAAAACATACAATATCCCTATTTTAAAGTCTAGTATCTGATCACTCCCAGGACAAGATGCAAACATCCCTATTACACTCTTGTAAACCCACTATAAATGCAGGCATGAATATAAGCTGGCCTTACATGACTATTAGGTTGAAAAAGTCAGTATCTGAGGAAAAAGAAATAAGAAATATTTTAAAACATGGTTTTTACCCAACAATATTCATAATGTTGGAGTATTATTAATAGACAGTACAAAGGTTTAAGTGTTACTTTCATTGTATTAAAAGCCACAGGTTTATTGTTTATTACCGCAGGACTTATGGGAAGAAACTGCCAAAGAGGATTCTTGAGGCATTTCAAACGGGGGCCAGCTCTGGCTTATGATATCAGCCTCTGATGCCTTATGTACTGGTACTATGAAAGGTAAGAAAGCGTTCAGCAAAACTCCATAAAGAGTATAGAGGAGATAAAAATATGCAACAGAAATTATTCTAGTTTATGACTATGCCACAGAGATCCTTCTACAGAGCTGCCTTACAGTTTACTAAGGTCTGTTATAAAGTATTCACTGCTCAAACATGTACAAGGCTGGTGGAACACATACAAACCAACCAAATTCAAAGCTAACATGAGGTCACATAATACTGAAGAACCTTTGTAGAAACTCTGCCTAAATCCTTTGCTCCCTCTTAATTTTCTCCAGTCCATATTTTCTTTTTTCTGGATTAAGCTACTAAAAAACTAAATGGCTTTTCAGACTTGGAAATTTTCTAACAGAATTAACCACTAAAAAGTTACAAGGATTTAGCAAACAGGAACTTAGATAACTTAAAATAACTCTCTCTTGACGTGGAGAAAGAGATGCTACAAAGGATGAGCCCACCCTCAAGCTCTAGATGTGTGGTGGAAGTTTCACGGCAAAGCTAGATTGCGTATCACCTCCTTCAAGGCAAACGGCCAGTTTCTCACCTGCAATGCCACTGTGCATTTATCATATCAAAAATAAGTCAGAATTCTTACAGAATAAATGGAATACATATTAAGAAAAAAACGTGGATGGTTAAAAGTGGGAAAAAGTGTGAAGTACGTCACGGCTTGCACAATTTTACCTCAGGTTGGGTGCAACTGTCTTTTAACACATTTCACTGTGCTATTAACAGTACTCTCTCATACAGCTACGTAAACCAGTCTTAGGCCAACTCCTCAAAAACACAGACAAAGCAGGCACCTCACTGAGGAAAGCAAGTCAACCTGTGAACAGTGGGACTCAGTGTCCTGTTTCCTGCACTTGTCATCCGTGCGGCTAAAGGTGACACTTCTGGTGGCTTATATTGGTGGCTGGCCATTCTGGAGGTCTTTTCCATGTCAATTCTGTACTGTTTAATAAACAGCATTTATGTTGCAAGTTTTTATTCTATGGAAATACTAAAAATAAGCTAGCTGCTTATTTTCATGAAACCTGTAAAAGCTTACTCACAAATACGTTTGAAATTGGCAGAGTTCAATTTAAAAAATAGACAGTGACACAATCTTAAGAGACAGCTTGTTGATGCTGTGGATTTCCTTCAGAAACCAGGCATAAAACTACAAACTTTTCATTTCTCTAGCACATCTTATTTCCAGAAATCCATCTCTTACCAATTCTCCAGGATGAGCAAGTCACAGAATAACATTTTCAGCTTCCAAATCAGTTTAATTCTGAACACCCCGTATATTCTCAGAAGCAATGGTTCACCCTGAACACTCACCAGCTCCCCTTTGGAATCCCACAGCAGTAACTGCTCTGGTGCATGCTCAGGACTGACAGGCGCAGTCAGCAGAGGATTGCTCAGCCCACTCAGAACAGTCAGACACTTAGCAATGGGTGCAGAAACCTCCGATCCAGACTTCAGCAGAGCTACTCCTATGCTTTACATTTTTCTTACATGACTAGCTAAGAGGATTTGTTTATTTTTAGTTTTAGTCCTTTCATACAATAAATGTGTACTTGGCAAGCACTGACGTGAAGAAGACCACAAGAACAGATTTTCTACATGGTCCTGTATTAATCATTCACTGACTGGTTACTTTTTAAAATAAGTGAATAAATAAAGTATTTACAAATACAATTTCTGTACTTCAAAGAAAGGACCTTCTTGTAGGTACTGTCTCTTTAAATCTAAATTATGAAATTGGCTTCACAGTAGCATCTGCAAGGCCACTCATAGAATCACAGAATGGAGTTGGAAAGGACCTTAAAGATCATCCAGTCCAACCCTCCAGCCACGGGCAGGGACACCTCCCACTAGACCAGGTTGCTCAAAGCCCTGTCCAACTTGGCTTTTGAAAGGCTTTCATATTTACTGATGTCCTTGAAATGTAATGTTAAGCCATGCACATAGAAATAAGTAAAACTGAGCAATCAAGTAAAATCTCATAGCCTGATGAATAAGCAGCACAGACTCTGTCACAGAGGCTACTGACGAGAATGCAAATCAAAGATCAAAATAAGATGGCACAGAAATATATGACTAGGCCTAACTGACTCCAGATAACTGATACAGAATTCAGCTCTCTGCAGGTAACTGCAGATCCAGTATTACTGGTCTTCTTCATTTGTATCTTTCATAACCCAAGACAGATGGTTTTCTATGACATTAATGCATTTCATCCTACTCTGTGATGCAGTATTTGTCATTCATATTAGAACTGAATTACATAAGCATGCATTTCAAAGCTTGGAAATCAGGAAATTAATACAGTTCTCTTGTAATTATGATGGTCACTATCCTGCATATACCATGCAAAAATCTTAAACATTCTTAAACATAAGCGTTTCTGCATCCTGAAAGGGCATAAAATTTCTTTAACAAAGTGTAATCTTTAACAGTGAAATCAAACACTTCCAGAATTTTGGTGGATTTGCTTCTGGGGATGTAAAACCCACGCTTAACAACGTATTACTGTTTATTTTGCCTGTAGCTGTATAAAATGCTTCACAGAAAACACAAACCTAAGCATAGAAAGAAAAGTGTAGGAACACAATATTCTGGAAGGTTTGTACAGTTTACTTTCAAGTTTTGTACTGAACTATATTTCAGCACTGCGAGAGAAACTTTTTTTTATTTTCATTAAAAACACTGTGTTAGACCAGCCATTCTTCTGCCTACTATGGTTTTTCGAACCCATCAGTCCAGCAGAAGTTTTGATAATATCTATCTTTGTGTAGCCTACACATTAATGACACTTGGGGGAACATGTGGATATAGTGAATATCAGCAGCAAAATGTTTAGAATTCTAAAATTCCTCACACACAGACCTCATTTAACATTATCACTATCCGAGCCATCCTCCATCGAAGAACCACACTGATTACTGCAAGAGCACTCAGTGATCAACCTGCACATTACTTACAAGCTGACCTTATTCCAATTTGGGCAATAATAGAGTGTATAAGATGCACAAAATGCCAAAATGATTTTATGCATGTGGCGAATTCTATCCTCTAAGAGAAATATTCAGAAAGCAATCACACAAAGACTAAAGGATTCATTGCAGGAGCAGAGAGTGAGTAAATCACCTAGCCTTTATCTGGGCCTTTCCTTTAGAAAATACTCTATAAAATACAGAATTAAAAACTTTTTTCTCAAGCTGAGAAAAACAGAACTTGAACATATTTCTTTTGTTAGTCATTGCAATGTCATTTCCTTGGGAGAGCTGGAAGTACTAACCCCCTCCAACCACCCAGATTCATGTCCTTCTCTACTGCCTGACTTCCACATCAGTCCTCCTTTCTTCAATTTCTTCGATTTATGACAGTTCTCTATACAAGGTTTTAAAAGAAACAGAGGACCAGGCTATGTGCCATTTTGCAAAGTGCACAGTATTTGCAAAACTACTCTCTGGCATTTATTTTCCATGCAGGATGCGCAAGCTCCAGAAATGAAGCATGATTAGAAATGTCAACCCAAATGTCAGAGTGCCCAGCTGCTGCCATCTGAAGTATTTACCCACCTGCTTGCTCCAAAGCAACCATTGTTGCCTGCTCAATTAAGTCACGTTCAATGAAGCTTCTGAAATCTTCACTGTACACGCTAAGGTCTGGTAGTTGGAATGTGTAGATGGGCATCTCCAAAGGAAACTGTTCATTGCTGCACTCATTTGCTACATGTGATCGAGCAAGGGAGACGATGGCTGAGCTGGCATGAGAAATACCACGGGAAAGACGCTTTTCTGTGAAGACACCAAAGAGATATTACAGCCTATAAGGCCACATAGAAATCCAGTCAACACCAAGCCTGGCAAATGCCCATTCGTTTCACTTAGTAATTTATTCCACTTCTTGTTTGTTACCTTTTTTGGGTTATTTCCCTACTGTAAAAGATTGCTTAGTTCTTACTATGGATCCCTATGACAAAACATGGGAACTCCACTCTCCTTCTAGCAAAAGAGATGAACAGTAACAAGATATGAAAGACAAGTATTTCTATAAAAATTTTTTTAATGTCTCTTAAGTTTCCAAAGATGCATTGGAAGAAACACTTAATGGCAGACGTGTGATAATCAATTAATGTTTTGAACTCTTAATTCAAGTTGACTCGTGAATCAAAAAAATTCAGCATTCATTTCATATTGAACGTGCCATAGAGTTTTAATCTCAGAACAATGCACCTGAAAGCAATTTTATCATCATTACGGTGAACTTAAGACAAACTCATTTTTTATGCTTATGTGTTTTCTAAAATCCTGATCCAAGAAAAAATAGATAGTTCAAAAAGAATGATGAAAGCCTGGTACAAAAGACTGCATTATTTTATCAAAAGAACTATGAGCTAATATCTTATAATCCATTTAATTTCTCTGTGGACAAATGCTACATAAGGAACAGTAAAGGCACATTAAAGCAAAATAAGAATTAGAATGTTAAGAAAGGGACAAAATATTACTAGAATTTTGCTTTACTGTAAGGCCCCAGTTCAGGTATCAGCAAATGGGTAACAGTAATAATCTTCAAGTTCTCACAAATCACTCAGTCAAAATTGATATTTTCCTGCTGTTTCCTGCTGCCCTGTACTCATTTGTATTTTTTAAAAAATAGAAATGAATGTTTTGTTGCTGCTTAAATTTATGTTCATCAAAAGTTACTGGTCTTCTCTCAAAAGTTTAACATTCAGCATAACGTTTCTCTCTGAAGTGTGGCCAGCAGATCCAGAGAGGTGATTCTGCCCCTCTGCTCTGCTCTGGTGAGACCTCACCTGGAGCACTGTGTCCAGCTTTGGAGTCCCCAACACAAAAAGGACACTGAAGTGCTGGAGTGAGTCCAGAGGAGGCCACAAAGATGATCAGAGGGCTGGAGCACCTCTCCTACAAAGACAGGCTGAGAGAGTTGGGGTTGTTCAGCCTGGAGAAGAGAAGGCTCCAGGGGGACCTTATACCAATACCAGAAAGGTGCCTATTAGAAATCTGGGGAAGAGTTGTTCACTAAGGCATGTAGCAACAGGACGAGGGGTAATGGTTTTAAACTAGAAAAAGGTAGATTTAGGTTGGATATTAGGAAAAAGTTCTTAAATATGAGGGTGGTAGATCACTGGCACAGGTTGCCCAGGGAGGTGGTGGAGGCCCCATCCCTGGAGATGTTCAAGGTCAGGCTTGATGGGGCTCTGAGCAACCTGATCTGGTAACATTGTCCCTGCTCACTGCATGGGGGTTGGACTGGATGATCTTTAAAGGTCCCTTCCAACCCAATGCATTCTATGATTCTGTGAATCTCTGCATCTGAGAAGCCGTGCACCTTGGTTCCACAGTACCACTGCCTTCCTGTGCTTTGAACAGACTGATCTTGGGTCTTTCACTGAGTTGCACTCTTTCACGCCATCTTTCACAGTGGGGATTATTTTAAATTAATGCTAGAAAGTCTCCTAGGGATTTTACTGAGTTTTACCAGTGAGTTGACACCAGGTTTATGGAGTTTCTTAAATTTTGGAATATGTAGAAATCGTCCTAGTAGGATTTGCATAATATTAAGTTAGATAGTCCTTTAACTGATTTTCCTTGGTAAGTTTTTCTAATGAATGATTCAGTGCAGCTTCACCTCTGTAGCTTCATAAATACTACCACCAGTTGGCCTTTATTAATCAACTCTCAAATGCATGCAATGTTATATTAAAATAAAAGAAGTTCCTGTAGTCCCGTGCCTTCAGAAATGAACAAAGAATCTCACTTAAATGCAGCTTATCACCTAGTAGTGTTTTTAAAGCTCCTCAAACTAACTGATGTTTTACTAGAAAATTAATTTTCCTGGAGTTTTTGAACTTTTGTTTCTCTGTAAGATCAATGTTTTTCTAATTTTAAGAGCTTAATTGCAGTCTCTAAAATGTCCTAAACTGGGGGAGAAAGAGAGAAGGTCTGATTACATTTGCATTTCTTTCTTCTCCTCGCACATATCAGCTAAATCACTTTTAAACAGGGTAACTCAAGTACAGGATGGCATTTCTATTTGACATCCCCTTGCTACCACTCCATCATCTCTTCCCATCACGGTCCAGCCCTCACTTGTTCGCTGCAACCTCCACTGCAAGTTCTTGGTCCATAACAAGACCCTCTCCCTTCTCTGCTCCTCCCTGAACGTCCTCCTCACTCCAGTTTCATGAAGTCATCAGTTATGCATTGAATTGGCAGCCAAGTTACTGTCAGTCCAGGCATTTAAAGCCAGAATTACCCCACACTACCTACTACACTCACATCAAATGACTGTTTCAGTCTAAACCGCTCAGTTTAATAACATGGAATTTGGGAGTGAGCTATAGCCTAATGAGTACAGTTTTATCAGCTTACAGTGTGCTACTCTTCTTACCTTTATTTGTATTCAGCACTTTTAAGAGATCATAACAAACACTATGGTTCCTTTTCTACCGATGGAAGTTACCAATTATAAAAAGGCTTTACTGACACTTCTAAGTACTGATGCCATTTCCTGTTTAAGGGGAGGGAAGAGCCCAGCAGGAGAAGGGAAGGCTTTCTGTTCCTTCTAATGATTGCATAGAAAGCCATCACTGGGCTCGTGCTATTACCTCCCAACATGAGAAGCTGTCAGACCTGTAGATTTATTTTGGTGCAAACTGCAGTGCCTTGATGAATTAGCATTTAAGAAAAAATACATTCCAACAGTCTGAGAGAGACAGAGATCTGAAATAAAACCTACAAAAGATCTGCAAATAAAAAAGTAAATTTTAATGCTTATCATCCTGTACTGGAAATCAACTGCTAGAGGTAGCTGACTCATTTTTCTCAAGGTTTCAATTTCTATTTGGCAGGGTATAGGAAGATTGCCCTTTCTTCTGTGGAACCAAAAGAGAACAAAATTTTAAAGCTGAAAGTTATTCATAGTTTTCATACACCCAAATCACATACTGTGAGTAAGAATGTAAAGACTGAAATGTGGAAATTTTTTAAACTTTTTTTGGTCCCAATAAGTATAGAAAATGACATACAATAGTGGTCTGTGACACCCCTAATTAATTCATTTTATATGTTCATTTTATATGTTGCTTGGGAACAACACATTTTTGTACTTTAATCACAAATTTAAGAAATAACTTGCAGAACTTGCTCATGAAACTAAAACACGTGAAGCGCAGGGCCCAGCAGCAGCTCTGTGGATCCTATCACAACGACACAGGTCGCAGGCTGATGCCAAATGACTTCCAATGGTCCCTGCAGACTAGCACAGCTTGCAAGCAGACAAGCCAGAAAGCTGCTTGTCAACAAAAGCCTTGGAGAAGAGCTCTTACCTTGAGCAATGTCATCCTGCCTTTGCAGGCAGGGTCGCTCAGCCTTCGTCACCTGGGGAGGCTGCTCTGGCTCCTGCTGCTTGTAGTACTTGCCCTCATTGAACACCTGTGGCAGGTTGGCGGTGTGTACCTGCCGGAGCTGCTCATAGTCACTCAATGCTGCTGACAAGTCCCAATTTTTGCCTGCCAAGGAGCAAAAGGACACTCTGCTCACATTGGTATGTGACCAGATTGATAACCTGGAAGCCATCTTCATATGCACTTTAAAATTTAATTAACTTAAATAGAGAAATCACCCTTACTTAAAGCATCAGCAAGGAAACGGAGGTTCTTTGGACAAAACATTTTACAACCACTCATCTCTCAAAACTGTACAGTTGATAAACAACCTGAAAGTATACAGCAAATACACAAAGACAGAAATATTTTTCTTTTTTTTTATTTATATTTTAGTTTTATTTATATCATAATTACAGAAGACTTCAGAAAAGCTCTTGTCCAACCTCCCGCTCAAAGCAGGGACAGCTATAAGATGAGACTAGATTGCTCAGGGCTTTATTCGGTTTGGTCCTGAAAACACCAAGGATGGAGACTGATTTCCCTCTCTGGAAAAACTGTTCCTCCATTTGACTGTCTTGGAGGAATCTATACCCAACTCTGAACCTCTCTCATTTCAACTTATACCCATTGCCCCTTGCCCTTCTGCCATGCACTACTGGGAGGAGCCCAACTCTGACTCCTTGATAACCTTCTTACTGGCACTGGAAAGCTGCTGTTTGATCCCCTCAAAGCTTCACCATTTCCAGCCTGAACAAGCCCCACTCCCTTAGTCTCTTCTCACAGGACTTGTGTTCCAGCTCTCAACAACTTCTGTAGCCTTCCCCTGCACTCAATCCAATCTATAGTTGTCTTCCTTGGACAGCAGGTGGGAGGGCAAAATTAGACATGGTATTATAGATGTCTAATGAGAGCTGAGTAGAGAGGTATAAATCACTTCCCTCAATCTACAGCCTATGGTCCTGGTGATATAACTCAGCATATTGCTGGCTTTCCTAGCTGCCAAGGCACATGGCTGGTTCATGTGCAGATTGCTGGCTACAAAGCTCTTTTTCTACCAAGCTACCCCACAGCCTGTATCACCACAGGAGGTTCCTCCTCTCCAGATGCTGAACTCTGTGTTCATCCTTGTTAAATTTATCAGGTTCCTGTTGGCCAATTCCCTCACTCTGTCTACTTCCTCTGAATGACAGCTCTGCCCTTGAAGACATCAGCCGGTCCTCCCAGTTGGTGTAATCTGCAAACTTGACGTTGCCTCACTTAGACTTTAAACAGGTATAGACCCTTGAGGTACAGCATTTTTTACCAGCTTTCAGCTAGAAAGCTATCCATTAACCACTACCCTCTGAGCTTGACCCTCAAAACAGCTATTTGCCCATCTAGCTGCCCACCCATCCAGACTGTAACATCCTAACTTGTATACAGCAATACTGTGGGAAACACTGTCAAAAGCCTTGCTAAGGCTTTACCTTGCTGAGGTAAAAGGCATCCAACTGCTTTCCTCTTATCCACACATCCAGGCATTTATCACAAAAGCAAACAGCACCAGAACTTCCCTTGACCTGATTCCAATCAAATGGCTCCTGAAACTGGCAATCTATGATGAACAGTAAATCCCACAGAATTCAACATAAAATAGTGAGAGGCAGTAATAAATCACGTCTGATAGTTGTATTAATAA
Source organism: Mesitornis unicolor (assembly GCF_000695765.1). NCBI lineage: Eukaryota > Metazoa > Chordata > Aves > Mesitornithiformes > Mesitornithidae > Mesitornis > Mesitornis unicolor. Next base: position 15,752 of record NW_010174010.1, read on the forward strand.
TAAATAATAATTAACAGCAATGATGGGAAGACATGACTGCTAGTGTTACTTCCTCTTCTATCTGCAAGGCAGCTAGAAAGCAGATGCAGAATACTTTAGCTCCCTTATACGTCAGGAAAAACGTGTTCTCTCAGGGATTTTAAAAGTCTTTTAGAAAGCAGATAATATAGGACAGTGTTTTGTAATAAAACATGCAGTGAGAGGACTCAGTCAGTGTGATTCCATGTCTGGATGAGCTGATCATGGAGCCTGCCAACAGAGAATCCTCTAAAAGATTTGCTTCAAAGCTCACATTTCATCATGTTGCTAGGACCAGCGATAACAGAATGCAGGCTAATACCCAGAGATAAAGAGATCTGTTTAGTCCAGGTGGTGAAACCATACTCGTTATTCTAAAAAAATTAAAATGAAAATAATGTTGAGATGTTTGTATATATTTTTAAAAGAATCCTGCTAAGTTAAAATACATAGATGTCCTAGCATTCCCCAAGTACTTGTTTCTACAAATATTTAATAGTAAGAAAAAAGACCCCACTAGTTATATGAGACTTTCACAGCATTCCACAAGCACTTTTTCTGGGAATTCAAAAGAAACCCAATTCTGACTAATACAAGATTTAATACACCAGAAAAGGTTGTCAGTTTATGTACTTTGAGATGCTACATTACCTGAGTAGCAGTTAAACATAACTTATTTGCTTGCACAAAGGAGAATGATCCAAAAGTAGTTCAAAGCAGTACTGTTCAGATAAAAGACACTCTTCTACTACTGGTCATTTCAATGAAGAACAAAAACCTAACTGAAGTAGGAAAAAACCAGCACAAACAGCTGTTACCTACAGGGTGGAGCTAAACTTCCTCAGGTTTTGAAGTACTAAACAAAACTGTGAGAGGAGACTTAACCTAATAACCAAATAAGAATTTTACATATAACCTGATATGTTCATAATATAAACCTCCATGTCAGTGACAGGGAATCACCATATATGTTATACTTTAATTTTCTACTAGAAAGCCTGCAGGACAAAATGTACATTCAGTGAAAATTGTCAGAGATCCTGGAACAAGCACTTGCGTTATTGCCAGCATTATTTTTCAAAATATCCCATGTAGATTCAACAACTAGAATCCAGTCAGGGCTCTGCTCTAGCTGTATTTATCATCTGAACCAAGTCACCTAACCCATCCCTCTTTCCAGTCTTGCTACTTGTCCAACAAGTGTCAGCAGCCTTCTGGTTTGGAGCAGACTGCATACAGTCCCCCTGGGTCCCTAGGAAAAGATTTACTCATTCTAGTATCTAAGTTCTGTTCCTATGTCTGTTCCTTGTTCTTCTCTGAAATCTCCTAGGCCCTGCTGCTCACACAAGTCTCTGCTCTGTCAAGTTTGGTTTTTTTCTAATTTTCTCTGATTGCCATCTCCTGCACAGGACCTCAATAGAAAGAAACAGTCTTTCCTATCCCACCAAAGTTGCACCTGACATAGGCTGAAGGAGAACCAACAGGTATTTCAATTATTCTGCATAGTTTCATCAGCTAAATTGAGACTTTTTGTTGCAATCTGAAGGACAAAACCAACAAAAGACTATTTTTCAGATTGTCTGACTGCTAACTTATTTGTTTATATGCCATATTATTGTATTTTAAAAGGTATTTCACAGGTATAACAAAGTTATTTCAGTACACACAATCTCATCAGATGACAAGTCACTGGTAGCATCATCTCAGTGAGTAGGTACTGAACTGCTCCAAAGCAGCACTGACACAGTGGGTCTATGTGAAAGGCCTTGAGTTTCTAAGTTAGAGAACATCAGTGAGTAAAAAGCTGAAACAGCACAAAGCTGGTTAGAAAATGTAAGTAGTGAATTATGGTCAGGATGCTGGAATCAAATTAATTCCCTAACTCAACAAAAAGAATACTCTTACTGAACAATTACTCCAGAACAGCTGCATGTGCTGTGTGAGTCAGCAGGTTTAAAACCAAATGTTTCTTGTGTGGAGGAAAAACAACAAAATTTTAAAAAAAAAGGTGCAGCTGAGTAAGGAATGGAAGATGCATTCTGACTGAGGGCCGGTACATGTTTCAGTGTCAGGCACAGCAGGCATCTACATGAAAAGGACATTTAAAAATAAACTCAGTTCCACTGTGAAGTTTCTGTCCTAAATAACAGTTGCTTGAATAACAACAGGAGGCATTGTAAGCCTGAAGAAAAACCCCAAAGATTTAGATGAAACATAGCCTTGATTTCTTGTGCCTCTCTTGAGGCACACTGGCAAGAAAAGCAGCTCAGGGACAAAGACTGAAAATTAGATGGACAAACTGAGGCAACAGGTCAGAAATTTAGAATAAAACACTGCACATTTCCTCAGACTTTGCAGCAAAAAAATGTGTATATATGTGTGTGGAAATGTGTATGTGTGTGTGTGTATGTGTATGTGTATGTGTATGCCAATGAAGAGGTCAAACCAAACCGGCATAAACTTCACTGGACAAGAAATACTCCTGTAGCTGGTTTTTTTGAATATCCAGTTCTGCTCCACATTACATGTAGGCTGCACCAGCCACTACATTGGATCCATGTACTATGTACATACACATGGTACAGCACTATACAAGTAAAACTTCACAATTTCTTTTTCCTGAGTGGAACCAGCAATGCTGTACTATCAGGCAGCTAAGGGCTTGTTTGGCCAGGTATAATTTTAAAATATCACCACTTTGTTGAGTTTTAAGTAAAATAATATATTGCACAGGTGTGTGGTTTTTTTTTAAACCAACAATACAAACTATACAGTGCTCTCTATTAGAAGCTATCTTGGAAAGGTTTCAGAGTGACCTCCTGACAAAATCCCAATTTCTTTCTTTTAATAGATACATTTCCAACTCACTCCACATTTCAATGAGCTGATCAGACTGAATGCTGAAATCTGAAAGCAGAAGAGCACTAGGAACTTTGGGCTTTTTTACTTTAAACCACTTGCTTCAAGACTATCACATACTGTAATTTTTTACATGAGAAATACACTTTGCCTTCATAAAGTTAGTACAGTTAGCACCACTCAGGTATTACAATAGTTTTCACAGTGCCTAAACAGCTGCATTCACCCTTGTTTTTATGGGAAATAAGGGTAATTTATTTTTTTTGAACCTAGCCTTTCTCTAGTCAAGTCTTCAACTTGATTGCCCCGTGAGGAGAAAGTGACTTCTCAGTGCTCTGCAGCACGTGAGCAATCCTTGCTTGCTCAATGTTAAGCAGATGCTTTGTCAGATCACAACTCATACTCACTAATAACAAAAAATCAGGCACCCATTAAGCAGCCCACACTAGTTGTACCTGTACTACATTTTATGCTTTCAGGCAGATAATATTCAGGCAGCAAGACCTGAGTGACATGCTATTGTTTAGTCTTTGGATTGTTTGCTTTTTATTGTGTAGGTTAAAACAGCATAGCTTAGTGGGGTTGTAACAGTTAATACATCTATTCTCTTTCACTTCTTGAAACAGATATAATAAAACTAGAGGACATTTATATTAATTAATAGGAAAAATAAGCATGCAGCTATGAAGAACTTCCCTCCCCACCCCCCCAAGCTTTCAAATTTCCACCTACTCCAATATGTTAAAAAGAACACTTGAAAGATCACCAGCAATTCTTGATTTAATGACAAACAAAATACTAGAAACTCTGCAATAGGCAATTAGGAAAGATCTAAACAGTAAGGACCACGATGAAGGGCAACTTGCAGCAACAACACATATACAGGACTTCAGCAAAGGAAATCTTAAAGGGGGCAGGAAACGCTGCCTCAAGCTAAACAGGACCAAAAACACATAAGAAAAAAAGATGCAGAAGAGGAAGGTCAGACAGAATTAAACAAATTATGATACAGCTTGTATTTACAGTTCATGAACTGCTGGTGTATATATCTAAGAAGCAGAAGCAATAAAATACGCAGTAAGAGTTAATGTGAAATTTTCACAGAACAATAAAGGAAAAATAGAAATCAAAATGCTACACAGCTCACAGAGAAACCAACTTGAACAGGATTACAGAATGGTGTATCTCAGAAAATAAAACTGATGCCTATAGAAGCACAAATAGACAAGGAAACTGAACAAGATACTAAGCTGAAAGAAAAAGAGGGGGCCATTTTTCAATGTGACAAATACAAGAAAGTAAATAAAGGTATTTTGGTGAGATGGTAATAAAACTAAAATGGGCACACCTTTTGGATTTTTTAACCATTCAAATCACACACAGTAAGTGCCCTTCTACTTTCTATTTAATGTTGGTTTTGTTGTGAATGAAATACATCATGATGTCTTCCTTCTAAAGAACAGAGAAAAAGAGTTCTTAGCTGAAAGTGTCGGCTGCAAGGCTGAGAGAAATGAGAAACTTTCAGTGTTTTACAATTAGGTCTGAACAAGAGACATCCTCACAATGTTTCATAGTGTAAATCTAGTACAAGTGTTATCATCTTAACTCACAAGTCATCAATTTGACCCAAAAGAATACAACCATTATGGGACAACTTAAACAGAGAGAGCAATAAACTAACCTTCAGGTAGAGAAGAATGACCAACCCAAGGAATGTACTGAATATCAAGACAAGATCTATGAGCTGGACCTGTAAATTCAATCTGAAGCCAACACAGAAGGTAATACTCCAGGCTAATGCACTTACTATGATCTCTTGCTAATCTACTGGGATTCATGCTTCTGTGTAGTTTTACACTCAGGTGAAATAATTTGAAATAATCAGGTCCTCAAGAATTCTACAGTAAAGGCTCCTCATAAATAAGGATGTGCCTAAGAGACCAACTCATGGCCAACTGCAGCAAAAGATCAATTTTTGTTCCTGGGGCTACACGGGTATTCAATTGTACAGGAGAATTCAAACAGGGCTGAAGGCTGTGAACTGATTTAGCTCTCCCAAAAGAGAGGAAAGCCTTTGAAATTCTTCCTTTTCCTGTGAACCTCAACTCTGTCCTGTCTAGCTTTAAAGCCAATTTCTGTGCTCCTGATGCCCTGTCCGTCTGGGAAATGGAAATGTTCACATTTGCTGCAACAGAAACGAAAAGCTGAGCGTGGTTAATGTATTTTGTCATTGACAGGAATTCTCCCTGCATACTTGTGTATTTGGGAGGGTGATGTTTTGTGAGATACTGTTGGTTGAGAGGATTCATAAGTGCCAATAATTATATTAAATATTGAAATTTTATTCAGGACCAGAAGGGAATATTATTACCTCTATACAACTAGGGACACTGTTCAATCATTCTAATATCTTGTCCAACTCTTCAAAGGAGCCCTTATTTAAATGTCTTGGCTGAACATGACTAACTTCTATACTTCTATCTTTTTAATGCAGCATATTGTTTATAGTTCTATGTGCTCGGGAAGTTACAATTAACTGTGCTGAGCTAGAAGAGTTCTGACATTTTACCTTCACAATTTCAAAGGACTTTCCTTTCCATAGGATTCTCTCCAAACATTTAAAATCGTGATTACAAGCACAAGGCAGCGTTATCAACTAATTAATTCATTAATTCCAGCTTCCATTGCTAAAGCTCTTTTACCTCTTCAGTTATTGCTAACACTGATAATTCTAGGAGCTCTTCTGCTGGGTACAAGTTACTGATTAAACCTAGGAGCTTAAGTGACTATGCTAGAAAGGCATTTGGGGAAACAATATGCAGCTTCTGTCTTTCAAGTTCATTGACTGATTCACAAACATAAAATGATCTTTATTTTATGCCACTAGGCCAGTATACAATGATTAATTTTATATATATATAAAAATAATTAAAAAAATCTACATCCCCAAAACTTGACAATCTGTTAAGATACAAAGGCTTCTTTGCCACATAAGGAAGTCTGTTCTTACAAACCAACTGCTAATAAAGCAATCCACAAGTTCAGTTTAAATGTTGTCACTTCTTCCTATTTGGCATGATGTAGATTAACAAATATTAACAGGCATAAGGTAAGAAGAGGAACTCAAGACCAGCTTTATTCCTTCTAAAAAACCTTTTTGCAAAACTAGGATAAAATTAGACTATAGGCTTTAAAAGAAGATTTAATTTTGGTCCATGATCTCAAAAGAAAATAATGTACAAGGATATTTTGTTAACATTTGCCTCATTTTCTGCTGGAATGCAAAGTCACCCAAAGCCAAAGAGACAGCTGGAAATGACAATTTTGATCGCTGTGTATCAAGACATTGGTAACAGCTCAGCTTCCTCTCCCCTTTGCCAAGCCTTCCACAAGGGAACTAAAAAAGGAACTGTCTGAGGGAGAGGAGAATAAGAGACTATTTTTGGTCAGTTAGCTTTCTACACTCAGCCACATGACAGTACTGTAAATTTCTCTCTCTCTCCATTAATTACATGCTTTTCTTTGAATTCCACTTCTATACGCTGTTCTTTGAAGAGCCATCTCTCTACTGCATCTCTGTCATTTTCCACCAGGTCAGTCTTCTTTACCACGTACATTTCATGACTGGAAAAACTATCTCCTGATTTCTGAATTAACAGTGGAACTATATACCTCGACTAAATGCTATATAAAGCTGGAAAGAGCAATTACATTTATAGATAAAAATACTACATAATTTACATAAACAAATGAAATCATTTATACCAGTAAAAGGGCAGTTTTCCAGTTAAATATTCTTGATGCAGTTTGGATTCTTTTTTCTGTTTTTATTATTTATTATTATTGTCAGTGAATTTTACAAATCCTCCAATTCCTGATGGTTGTCTATACTGTTGGCACTTTGAAATGTTTCATCCTATGCCTTTCCCCTATACTCAGATGGTCATTGCCTGCACATCCACTTCCTGAAAACTCAGCTGTTTTCCAACTGATTTATTAGTAATCTCCAAGTTCAGCCACACCTACAACCAAACACAACATAACTTGTTTTAAAGATTAAACTGTTTTCTCTAATGGTTTTCTTTCTGCCTTAGGCCACATTTTAAGTAGGTTATACTTAACAACTCAAGCATTACTGCTATTCTATGTGTGGGAGATCCAAGGTGCCAGCCTAGACTATCCAAAAGGAAAACTGACATGCCCTCCTCATTCCTGGACATTAGAGAAGTTGGAGATCAAACACACCAGAAAATAAATCAGTTCTCTACCACGCAGACCCATCAGTTTATCCTTAAGAATCTTTCCAAAGCTTAGTGAGGCTAAGAAGTCGTTCTACTGACTTCAAGGTGCCTTGTTGTCTGGCTGCTGTTAACAAGCATGCATATACAAATATGACATCTAGAGAGTCTTGCAGCTGATCTCATGTTTTTTCCTGCGACACTAATCTAATACATATCCTAACTTAATCCTGCACAAAGTAGCGATACATGTGCTACTTTTCAAACTGTTTTGCTGAGATTGTTGTTTCTTTCACTTGCGTCATATTTATTGTCAAATTGTTCTGTCACTATTAACCACTTGAGTATGGGCTTTCATTTTAGCTTGGTTTTAAGTAATATTAGGATTTCTTGTGTGTTTGCTTGTTTTTTTCCCGTTATCCTCAAATTAAGTGAGGCCTGTAATCCAGTTCTCTGGGCAATTAATGGAAATCTTGTAGCATCTAGATGGCCCTGATTTAGCACGTTTTCATTCCATCAAACTAAAAGAAAGGCAAAAAGCAATACTAAACCTTCCATTCAGCTCTCCCCACCTTCTACTATGTTCACCTAGTCCTCATGTCTGAAACATCTCCAGTTCTTCTACTACAGGTAGGGGAAAAGTGGTTGGGGTTTGGTATATTATTTATGATGATAATACTCATGTTACATGTCTTTCCGTTCTTTTGCAGAGCAGTTGATAGGTTAAGGTGAAAAAAAATAAATTATCTAAAAAAAGTCTGCAAATGGACCCATTTTAGACTCCCTTTCAGTGCTTTAAATTTGGAAATTTATGATCTGTTCACGTTTTTGAAAATTGAGGCACTGAAATCAGCAAATAAGAGAATAAAGACAAATACTTCCTAGAACAATCAGACCTAATCTCAGGAAAAGCATTTGCTGAATGCATAGCATAAAACTGAAGTTACAAAAAACCCAAACCCGTGGCATATGCAGCACGCAAGAGGCCAAGTCGCAAAGAGCAAATAAAGTAACAGCTTCAGGTTCTCCAGCAGAATCGTAGAGGTTCATACTGCTTTTATTTCCACAAGGGGACTGATAAACAACTGTCCCAGCCAGTGATTTCTCAGTAATTTACAATCACAGCCAAAACAGTAGGTACTCCCTTGGACTTGACTACGTGGATGCAATTCATTTGTGGAATTAGAAACAACTGAGGTTTTTTGAGCTTCTTTTGATGTTTGATAACTTCTAATACACCAACACAAAGAAAGCAGAACTGATTTAATTTAAAGAAAAACAGTAGTAAAGACCAGCAAAGGCTGAGAGACGCCAACTTCTTTGGTAAAGGAGGTGTTTAAAAAATAAATCTATTGGAAAGAGCACCTTCATCCATAATCAGCTTATTAGGAAAAGTAAGTAAACCTAAAAGAACGTGTATTAGTGAACAGGAAAAAGGTCAACAGAGACTCTGAAAAGTTAGTTAGCAAACATGCAAACCAAAAATAATCTTAAAATGGAGACCCAGTGAAGTTTCACAAAGTGTAATACCTACTCTACATAACATAACATACATAACATGATAACATACATAACGTATATCTACATAACATACAAAAGTATGCTCTCAGTTCTTGGGAGCACACAAACTAGGTAAAAACCTCACCTCAGTAAGTGGTGAACAGTATCTCAAAGAGATATGAAATGAAACAGATGAAAGACTTGGGAAGTAATCATCCAAACATGAAAGTGAAGCTGGAAAATAACGTTTCTAAGAAACAAATGTTATAGCAAATGTGTACAATCTGCTAACATATGATTGTCAGAGCTAATGAGGCATAGTTGAAATATATGAATATTAATTTACAATTAATTCAAAATAGTTGTAAGCATCTTAGTAAATACAGAAGTCCAATATTAGAGTTTTATATCAGATAGCCATGAAAACGTTTTCAGTCACTTTTACTTTCAAAAAGGTAACAGGACAAGGGAAGAACATGCTTTTGGCCTTTATTGGAAGTAAAAAGGTTTCAGATGCCTGATTTCTATTCTTTTTAACTGAAATCAAGGGGGTAAATTGAAAGTATCATACATTTTTTTATGCTTTTTATTCTGACTTTTTTTTTAATCCATTCATATATTCACATTCAATTGTCTTATAAATTATTCCTGTGCTCCACCAGACACATCCAGAGAAAATGCTGGCTATTAAAATCAATACTGAATACAATTCTTTTCAAACAATGCAACTACTAGCACTTAAGCAGAATTACCTTATAAAATATAAGATATAAGCCCCATATAAATATTGGTGTATGAAGAACTTATCTACGAATGCGATTAAAACCTGACTACATATTTTCAGGAGTCAAGAGCTAAACTGAAATCACTGAAAAAATAAAATAGAGAGGGAAAAAATGAGCATAAAAAGCAGAGAGGTCCAAAACAGTGGTATTGGTGACCTGTATAATCAAACAGCATCAGAAGCTGATCTCCCAGGTAGGGAAGATGGAGTAGAACAGATGACCTCATTCTGATGTGGAGTTCTGCTACAACCTTAAACATACAAGTGGACTCTAACAGAATATTCTGCTTTTCTAAAATTCTTATTTTGAAAAACTATGGCTAATCTAATGAAAATACGGAATCCTTCCATTTAATGGAAAAACTTTTACAGTAATATGGAATTAACTGTGCCCTTCGATGCCCCACATTGTGTCCATTTTTAAAAGTATCTGATTATCTTTAATCCACCTAGTTTCCTATAGCTACTAAATTTCTCATGAAAGACAGAATAATAATACCAACAAATAAAAGCTTAAAAATAGGGAGTAATATATTTTGGAAAAATATAGGGGAAAATACAGGGAAAATAATTGGCAATAATCTTGTCCAGATGCACAAGATCCCGTGTGAGATTTTAATGCAATTTTAAAAAGCGTTTTTAAACTTGGGAAAAGATACAGAGGTTCACACTGTGTTCTTGGATTCAGCTGGGTCAAAATGAAGCCTCTGTTTCAGAGAATTACGTGAAAGGTTGTTAGAGGAAGATTTACAGTGATGAGAATGCTCTTGTTTTCAGACAGGTTGACTGAACAAATCTGTTGTGGGGTTTTTTTGGAAGAGAGACAAACTTCCACAGCCTTCCTTCCCCCTGAATGAAAGTGCACAGAGACAAGATCTCAGGTCTGTGGCAGACATTTTTGATACAAAGTGATCTGTTTCAAGCATATCCGATTCCTGACCCATCACGCTGTGTAATGTCAGATCTAGTTTCCATGTCCCCGTGTCAAATGGTACTTGGAGAGCCAAGCAACTGTCACAGTCACTCTCTCCACTCTGTAATCTGCTGACATATGTGGTGCTCGTATATTCTCCCCAAACCACTATTTTATTTATTATCTGGTACAGTCAGCAAATAGCTTTTGGTGTCCTTTTATTTGCATAGGGACATGCTCATCATTCTTTGGTTGACTCGTAATTAACAAGAGCTTCAGGATTTATGATATCTTGGAGATACCATGAATTTGAGGACACTTATCTGTAGATGTGCAGGGTCTTGAAAGGTAATTTCTGCTGAGTGTTTATTTTAAAGTCTTTGCAAGATTAGAGATTAAGGTATAAATAGCTATCTGGAGTCCTGAACAACAAGGATTAACATGGTAAAGTCTTGTAATCATAACCAAGCTGAAAGAACTGTGCTTCCCATTTTAATAATTCAGCCATAACAGTAGCTAAGAATTTTGGCAGGGCTGGTAGAAAGCTGTTCTTTCAACTGAACAGAACAATGGAAGTAATCTGGGTGGTCCAGGACAGCATTCAGACAAAGAAAGCAAGGAGTGCTGAGTAGAGAAAGGAAAAGCCCTTCGGTATAAAAAGTACAGAAAGGTACCAAGGAGTAGAAGCAACCAAAAACAAGCATGAAGTGTTCTATGCACAAGACACTGCCAGCAACTAACAATGTGGACAAAGAGTACTGCAGCTTCTGATGGAAAACAGAATCTGATGTGGAGACAGATCATCTGGAGAATTCAGCCCAGAAATAGCTCGCTCAGCTATTGCTCAGGCATGCAGGCACACTGTAGGCACAAGAAAAAAGTTATACTAGTACAGAGCAGGGCAGATGAGAGCCTCCTGAATCCAGAGAGATAAGACGCCGTCTGGGTTAGCTGTACATAGTACCACAAAAGCACCTTTCTCATGATCTCAGCTACCTTGGTTTCTCATCCTAGAAGTGGGCATGCAGTTATTGGGATGTTCAAAAGCAAGAAAGCAAGGGAAAAAAAAGCTGCAGGCAGAGAGAGGAGAGATTATTCACAATTTAAAGCTAAAAAGTCATTCTAAGTTCTCCTTAAATTGAGTTACTAAGCACCTATAGCACATCAGAGTGTGGAATAAACTTTGATTACTCATACGATTGTATATCTTCAATAGATGTATATGAGTAATAAGGTGAATGATTCTGTGTTATTGGAACCTCTGCATAACCTGTCCTTTACAATACGCCAGTTATACAAGTCTACATGACTACAAATCTAGCATTCTTTCCTACGCTTACTTATTACTTAACACAAATGGTGTGGATTACTAAATACAGCCAGTCATAAATATTGCCACTGTTATTTATTGAACAGTTGGGGAAAGACCTTAGTTTTGAAATATTTATGTATAGTTTAATTTAAAAAATAACTGAAACAATCATAACACAGCCCCATGACATACCGGATTGTAATGTCAAGTTTGAAAAGTTTTCTTTAACAGCAGAGACAGGCTGTTAATAAATCTACCAAATTATTAAATTAAATTGCAATGGAAGGAAGGTTCTTTACAATACTGAAGAAAACTCAAACAGTAAGACAGATGACTTACTAAAGTGTAGGTCTACGTGCTGTTAAGTGCCAAGAACCTTCTGCCTCCACACACCCTTTCTTGTACTTTCTCCCAGTCTGTACAGGTCAGTTCCCATAGCTGTATCACATAAATAGCAAATAACCTACAACTGGCCTTTCAGACTCAATAAGTGGTATTTGAAAAGTAGGAACAAAACACAAATTTTGCATTGGACAAACATAGACTAAGCAATTTAATCCACCAACAAATGGCTGATTAGACAGATATAAGGCTTTTCTAAACATAGACATTGCAATGTCATGAAAATAAAATTAACTTCTTAGGCAGAACTAAGAAAAACAAACCCAGTTTTAATTTTGATGCAGCTTTAGAAGTCTGCATTCACATCCATTTTCAGATGTGCATGACAAAGTTCTCACACCATTAAAATAATGCCTCTAAGATTTTAAGGCTGTGAAATCTGAACTCCTTAACAGTTAAGCAACTGCATGGAATTCTAGAATTGGTAACCTTGAAACATCAGAGCACAGACTTGACTGCAAGCTCCCTGTGCAATACTAATGCAAACTTGGCCAAAGATACAAACAGCAGCATACACAATGTAGTTGCAAAAAGGCAATCTTTGCACTAGAAAGATATCTATCTAAACGGTCACAACATTTCTGTATGCATCCTTTTGAATGATAAAGAAAATATCAGAGACTGATAAAAATTTCATAGACTGAAAGTGAGACTTGAAGCTCAACATGTTTAGCTTATCAAAATTAGATAGAAAAGCAATTTGTTTATAGTATTATTTATTTCAGGATACTAATATATGGCAAAAAGAACCAGACGCATATACCCTGGTGTATACTTTTAAGACTGCTGTGGGTGTTTAGTAGTTACTTTGATTTAGCACACAATTTCTTACAGAAATTTCTTAAGATTAAAAAAAAAACAACCCAGCGAAAAAAACCCAACCAACTGGAAAAAAAAAACCAACAACAAACAAAAAACCACAACAAAAACACTTTCAGGGAGAAAGTCCAGTGTGCGCATATTAAGCCCACAGAACTGCCTTACAGTTTACGTAAAAATCACCTACTCTTTTCTAACTTCCATCTTCATAATTGTTGTTAGTCCATGTCAGAAGACATGAACAAACCCAAATATTACAAAATACTTTCAAATATCAAAGGTCTCTTTCCACTTCTAAGCTTATAAACTTTAAAGAGCTACAATAAAATAAAAGACCGAGTTATTTCTCTGATATGACTTCTTAGATGTTTTTCAACCTAGCCATTTGATTACCATACCACGAAGTTCAGGTGTTCATATTAATCACCAAGCCCTCCATCACTTTACAGTAAGATCATTTCAGACTAAACTTAGCTGCTCTGCACAGTGAACCGAAACATTTACAACCACCACTTTCAGGCAGCTGAAAATTACAAAATTCAGCTAAAGCCCCCTCCACTCTCCCTGGCACATATACCTTTAAGGCACGACTGCTAATAACCTAAACTACAGCAATCCAACACTAAGAACTTTTTAAGGCTTTTGTTGAAAACACCTACCTTAGTATGATCTATGGTCAGCTTATTACAAGAGTTGAATTACTATTCAGAATACTAAGAAATGTCTCTTTCCATAGACCAAAGTTCTCTTTTTATAACTAGTTCTTGCTCTAAGTAAGCAGCAAACATAGGAAATAGTTGTGTCCCAAAAGCTTACCTTCCAGTAAGTCTCTTGCCAGACCTGGTTCTGCCCCTGTAGACCGAACAAAGTCTGACAGGACTGCATCCATATCAAGAGTCATGTGATCATTCAGAGATGCTGCCAGACATGCAGCAGCAGTAAGAGTTGCAGGTTGGCTAGAAGGTATCCATCTGCCAAGGAGAAAAAGAAAGAGGATTTTAGAATACCCTCTGAAGTCACTCAAACCACATTTTTCCTCTCCTCCCCAAACAAGACTGTTAAAAGATAAACAAAAAATGCTGAACCATTCAAGTTACAGCATATTAAAATAAACAGTATTTGTCATCCATCTCTGCCTTACCTTAGAAGCTGTTGACCACTCGCTCTGTTACCTTTCTTAACATTTCATATTTTTATTGACTTTTCTTACGTGCAGCTTGTAAATAATTCTGCAATTTCAAGACTCCAATCCAGCTAAATATAGGCACTGCTCATTCAAAGCACAATCATCCTATCACTGTCACTGTTCATACATTGAGGTTTAGCAAGTATCTAAATGGTTGGCTAGCCTAGAGCTCTTTTGCCTTACTTACTAATACTACCATATACATAACAGAGCATAGTATTTGCTCTTTTATTTGCCTTTGCAATACCATTTCTGTAATTTAGTTTCTCCACTGTACTGGGTCTGGTTGGGATGAAGTTAATTTTCTTCCTTCATTTTCTAGAATTGTGGCTAAAGTACCATTGATAACACATCAATATTTTAGTCATTGCTAAGCAGTGCTTACACAGCCTCAAAGCTCTCTTTCCTACTCAGCCCCTCACAATGAATAGGCTGGGGGTGGACAAGAGGCTGGGAGAGGGAACAGCCAGGACAGCTGACCCCCAGCTGACCAAAGGGATATCAGACCATGAAAGGTCATGCTCGGCAGTAAATCTGGAGTAGATTCTGTCCAAAGTAGCCATTGCAAAGAGACTGGCAGGACATCCATCTGCTTGTGAGAGGTGGCAAGTGATTGTCTTTGTGCCACTTGCTTTTTTCCCCCCTCTCTCCTTCACTTAAATTAAACTGCCTTTATCTTGATCCACAAAGGTTTTTTCTTGCTTTTGCTGTTCCCACTGGTAAGTGTGTAGTTGCTGGCTGGGGTCAGAAAACTCCAGGGATTTGTACATCAAACTCCAGGGATTTGTTAATGGCCACTTTCAGCTTTTGCCATTTGCTGTGTTGTTTATCACTTTGTTTTCCTTTGCCCATGAGAGCTATGATAAAAGCACTGGCCTTGAGTCTATTCTGGTGTTTGGCCCATTTGGCCCAATACTCATGGAGTTTTTAAATGGTGGGGGGCAATCTTACCAGGGTACTCTTACAGGGGGCACGATCATGTAGGCACCCGCTAGGAAGCAGATCACATTTTGCCTCAAGGGAAATGTGACACAATGTCCAACATACGAGTTTTTCTGGCCAGATCCATGGCTAATAAAGATATAGCTGCCCTACTGCATTTTGTACCTACTTTTTTTGATCCTGAAAAAGAGAAATCCATCCATCTAGGCAATATTCTCTACAAATATCAAATAAACATTAAAGTCAAGTAAAAATTAAAGCAAGTACTTCAAGAGTTGTTGGTGCTAGACAAACTATTAAAACAGCTGGAATTCAAAACATCATTATGCTAAAGGTATCTCCATACTTCTACCCTGACTCCAACACTGTAGAAATAGTGCAAAGCAAAGCAAACAGGATGAAGTGATACACAACATAAGCAAAAGCACGTCTTTTACTTTCATGCTTGTTATTCATCATTAGTCAAAGTTTACCTTTGAACTTGAATTAGATTTTTCCCGTTAATTCCTCCTCACTGGCTCAGTTGCAACTTTACCTCATGCCAAGGGTAAGGACTAGCATGGAAATTTCCTACTGGTAGCAGATGATATTCGTTGGCTCTTGCTTGTATCACAGCTACCGAGAAAGAAACTGTGAAAGAAATTGGAAACCAGTTGATTTCACTGTTCCTCAAATGAAACATAGCCCTTTCCTACTCTGTGTGCGATTACCTGGTTATATTTAACCTTAAAAACTGGAATGCCTTTGCTTCCTCAGAAATTGCCTCTTTCTGCACGTACACACCCCAGGTAGAATACAAACATCATCTACCTTCTGCCCCAGGAGGGGTTCTTCTCAGCCTCATCCATGAGGACTGCCTGCAAAACCCCACTTACTCCATCAGATTGAAAGTGTGTGGGATATAGTTACACAATTACATGTTTTTCCCTGTCAAAGCAGATTACACTGTTGCTAATCCTTCACTTCAGAGTCTTCTGGCCCCTACACTGTATCATTTTATGTTTTATACCACTTCTACATTTATGCTTTATACTATTTATACAACTCTATCATCATGTTGAGGCTGCATTAGGGTAACAGGAAAGGTAATCCTTTCCCTCTATTCAGCACTTGTTGGACTCATCTTGAGCATTATGTCCATTTCAGGCTCCCTGACACAAGACAGATATGAAGATACTGGAGCGGGTCCAGTGAAGGACCACAAACTGCACATCCGGATCCCCACTGGACAAGGGAATCAATTCTAAACTGTAACATAATGAAGATGTAGTAACAGATGGAAAGCTGGAAGTATTTAGGCTAGTGAAAAAAGGAATGCAGAAGAGAACTACCTTAGTGGACTATGGTCAAATTTGGCAACTAAGCCTTGTAGCAACTGAATCTGTTTTGATGCAGGACAAAACCACTACTTTTATTTTTAAAAATTACATACTCATACATAGACTTACTGTACTAAACAGCTCTAGCATCCATACAAAAGATCACAAGAAACTGGATACAATTAATTTCTTTAGTGACCAGGAGAAAGAATGAAATGAATTGTAATCAGCAGGATGGAAATATATGGATCAAGCTAATAGAAACTGCCACAGCTGAATGATACAAAGCACTAGTGAAATTGGGATAACAATCAAAAGTGAATCAGTAGTACAGTGACTGCTAATTCAAAACGCACCAGCTGGGGACTCAGGTACAGTCACTATGTGTCAGGGCTAGACTGCTCATAAATTTGGAAAACTGAAATGCCTGAAGAAGTCAGTTTATGACTTGTCTCAGTATCAGCATTATTTCACTATTTTCAACAGTAGTACTGAAAAGATAACCTTTTAACAGCAGAAAACAAGACCAATCTCTTTCTGCATTTGTAACATCACTCACTACGTCAGAACAGCCTCTTGATTACATGATCATCAGAGTCCACACAGTAGCAACATCAACAGACACATTTCATTCTTAACTTGTCCCAGCAAAGGTTACGTAAGCTGCCCATGAAGATCTTTTCTACAAAGGAGGTTCTTTATGGTAATGCAGAAATTTCTCTGTCTTTATATAGAAAACTGGTAGTATCTGTGCATTGACAGCTGATGAAAACACAAGTCACATGCAATAGAGCCAAAGATAGAGCTAGCTGTATTTTCTACTGAAAAACAATAATTTAAAATTAAAAGGACATTCTACCTGGACTTTAGTAAGGCCTTGGACA
>NW_010174011.1:0-2073 GCF_000695765.1 Mesitornis unicolor
CTTCAGACAGCCCCCTTGATTCTCAGTCTCCATGTGTTTAAATTGAAGATAATTAGTTTTCAAATTTTTTTGGTACCACAGCATTTCAGAACAATTTTTAACTTCAGGTTGGTCTACATAGGAAAGAAAATTGTACTCTTGCTAAGGAAGTCATTAGTAAAATGTCCTTCATCATGTTGTACAACTATTAAGTATGCTGACTATAAGTCCAGTGACACACCCAGAAGACTTAATGTAAACACCAGTATAGTATTACGTTAACTTAAGTGTGGCCAAACTGCTCACGATATGAGCAGCAGAGGGATCACAGGTGGATGTGTCCTGGGGTTGTTGTTCCCCTCCACCAGTGAAGACATCCCATTACCTCAGCCTGTTATTGCATGCAACCATAGAGTAATTACTACTGACATTCAGTTACAAGTCTGATTCGTGCTACAACTTTTTAATTTCATGTTACAAGATATTTCTAGTTTAAGTACCCCCTTTTACATGCTCTTTGGCTCAACCCAAGTTTGAGAAGGAAAGCACAGCTTTTACTTGCGATTAGTAAGGGCTAGTAAGAAAAGGAATTGGTCCAAAAATATGCTGTACTTGCAGATTAGAGCTCCTATGAGATCAGTTTGAGCAGTGTATATAAGAATAAGAACATGTTCAGGGCTGGGAAATGTTTCAGCTTTAGGTCTCTCTGGTTCCTTCTGTAATTCTAGGCACGTGGTGGCATTTCTTTACAGGCTCAGCTATAAGTCCTGCGGTGAAGCTTCAAGTGTGCCACCAGAGCTTCAGTGACCATTTTCCTCAGTTATTCATGACCTTTCCAAACCTTTGTGCAGTTGGGGAATACTTCATTGTAGTCATTGACAGAGGGCGGGAGAAGTGTTCCGTTTCTGCTATCTATTGATCAGAATGAAGTAGGACAAGAGATGTTTGGAACATCGTGTTGAAGGTGGCCTCTCTTCTTGATGGGATATACAGTGTATTTTCTGGTGGGGACTTATGCAACCATTCAGGCCATAAAAACTCAGAATTATCAGTGAGAAGAGACTTGCAAAGTCTGGAGACTCGCAAAGTGTCCCAGCCAGAGAAGGCTTGAGTGGAGTTCTGGGGTGAACAGTATTTCATTTTCTGAACCAAAAAGCAGATTGAAAAAAATGTACTGTGGGTCAAGAAAAACTTTTTTTTCCCCTTCATTTTTGGTTCTCTTACATTCATTTGCCAAATTCCAGTTAATTTAGCAATGAAATATTTTTTTTAAAGTAGAAACACACTACGTGGTTTCTAAAAAAAGTAGAATGCTTCCTCACTGTTTTTCTCCAGTCAAAACAAGCTAATTAAGTTGCCATGGGCTTAGACATCCATTTGACTGACTCAAATCAGCATTTTTGATTGTGTTCTGGTTTTTGGTTGTGTTTGTTCTTCTCTCTGTTTTCAAGACTTAATTACTGAATATTCCGGTAAAGATAAAGAAAATCTAATGAAACTAATAGGGTCTCAGTTGTGCCTTTTTGAAATCTACACCAATAGTACGGTGTTAGTAATTCTTTTTCGGTGCAAGAGTGAGTCCCAGGTCTGCTAAAATGTTTATACAATGTGCAAAATGTAGAAAACAGACCTGTCAATCAGGCATACTTGGAGTTCTTGTCATTTCCTCTGTCTTCTGAAGCAATAGAGGTGGCCATGCCCTGTTGGCCTCTCTCAAAATAACCTACATGAATTTAAGCCAGATTTTAGTGTGGTCAGCATGGGTTCTTCCTATCAGGTCAGAAAACAAGACAAGCTCTGTCAGGATGGTCTTAACCTGTCTTTGCTTTCAGGATGCAGGACCTTTTTCTCAAAGGAGAAAGTGCATGGTAGCAAGAAAGAAAATATTTGTTAGTCTCCAAGTAGAGGGACAGTTTTTAATAACACAACAGAAGAGGGAACTATCAAAACAAAAGACCAGCAAGCAGCTGGAGCAGGCTGGAGCTGCTGATCAGAATTTGGGTCTACAAATAATGGATCTGTGCTGGAATTTGGAGTACCTTGCCATTTGCTGAAGGAATTTACTGCAATCAATAAAGTCTGTAGTGGAGACAC
>NW_010174012.1:0-3577 GCF_000695765.1 Mesitornis unicolor
CCGCCTGTACTTCGACCCCCAACGCCGGGAGTATTTCTTCGACCGTCACCGCGGGGCCTTCGGGGCCGTCCTTTACTACTACCAATCAGGAGGGAGGCTCCGGCGACCTCCCGACGTCCCATTGGACGTCTTCTTGGAAGAGCTGCGCTTCTACCAATTGGGGGAGGAGGCGGAGGGGAGGCTGCGCGAGGCCGAAGGCTTCGCGGTGGAGGTGGCGCAACCCTTGCCCGGCGGGAGGTTACAGAGGAGAGCGTGGCTGTTGTGCGAGCACCCCGAGAGGTCGCCGGCCGCCCGCGCCGTGGCCCTGCTCTCCGTGTCTCCATCGTCGTCTTCTGTCTCGAGACCCTCCCCCAGTTTCGGGCCGGGGGGGAGGCGGCCGCTCAGGTGAGTGACGGGGGAGGGGGTGGGTTTCGGCCTCCTTCTCCTCATCCTCAGCCTCCTTGTTCTCATCCTCAGCCTCCTCGTCCTCCTCATCCTCGTCATCCTCATCCTTATGGTCCTTGGTCCCACCATCCTCATCCTCACCATCGTCATCCTCTTCCTTATGGGCCCCATTTTCACCATCTTCATCCTCTCCATCCTCATCCTCGTGGTCCTCAGGATCCTCAGCCTCACCCTCCTCATCCTCACCATCCTCATCCTTATGGTCCCTGGCCCCACCATCCATCATCTTCATCCTCAAAGTCCTCGGCTCCACCATCCTCATCCTCCGTATGGTCCTCATCTTCATCCTCAGGATCCTCATCCTCACCCTCCTCATCCTCGTGGTCCTCAGGATCCTCAGCCTCATCATCTTCATCCTCAAAGTCCTCGGCTCCACCATCCTCATCCTCCGTATGGTCCTCATCTTCATCCTCAGGATCCTCATCCTCACCCTCCTCATCCTCGTGGTCCTCAGGATCCTCAGCCTCATCGTCTTCATCCTCAAGGTCCTCGGCTCCACCATCCTCATCCTCCTCATGGTCCTCATCTTCATCCTCAGGATCCTCATCCTCCTCATCCTCACCATCCTCATCCTCATGGTCCTCAGGATCCTCAGCCTCATCTTCTTCATCCTCATCCTCCTCATCCTCACCCATCTCATCCTTATGGTCCTCGGTCCCACCATCCTCATCCTCACCATCCTCATCCTCTTCCTTATGGGCCCCATTTTCACCATCTTCATCCTCACCGTCTTCATCCTCGTGGTCCTCAGGATCCTCAGCCTCATCTTCCTCATCCTCACCATCATCATCCTCAGGATCCTCAGCCCCTCCATCTTCACCCTCACCATCCTCATCCTCATGGTCCTCAGGATCCTCAGCCTCTTCATCTTCATCCTTAAGGGTCCTTAACCCACCATCTTCATCCTCACCATCGTCATCTTCATCCTTATGGTCCTCATCTTCATCATCTTCATTCTCAGGATCCTCATCTTCCTCATCCTCATCTTCCTCATCCTCACCATCCTCATCCTTACAGTCCCTGGTCCCACCATCTTCATTCTCAGTGTCCTCACCATCCTCATCCTCACCCTCCTCATCCTCGTGGTCCTCAGGATCCTCAGCCTCATCATCTTCATCCTCAAAGTCCTCGGCTCCACCATCCTCATCCTCCGTATGGTCCTCATCTTCATCCTCAGGATCCTCATCCTCACCATCCTCATCCTCATGGTCCTCAGGATCCTCAGCCTCATCTTCTTCATCCTCATCGTCCTCGGCTCCACCATCCTCATCCTCCTCATGGTCCTCATCTTCATCCTCAGGATCCTCATCCTCCTCATCCTCACCATCCTCATCCTCATGGTCCTCAGGATCCTCAGCCTCATCTTCTTCATCCTCATCCTCCTCATCCTCACCATCTTCATCTTTATGGTCCTCAGCCCCACCATCCTCATCCTCACCATCGTCATCTTCATCCTTACGGTCCCCATCTTCACCATCTTCATCCTCAGGATCCTCAGCCTCATCCTCCTCATCCTCACCATCATCATCCTTATGCTCCCTGGTCCCACCACCTTCATCCTCATCCTCCTCAGCCCCATCATCTTCATCCTTATGGTCCTTAACCCACCATCCTCATCCTCATTCTCCTTTCTGTGATCTTCATCCTCGCCATCCTCATTCTCATCTTTAGCATCTTCACCATCATCGCCCTCATCATCTTCCTCCTCCTCCTCTTCCTCCTACCCAGAGACCCTGCTGCTCCAGCCCGGTAGAGACCCCTCATTGCAAACGAGTCCCCCCCCAGATCTTCCTCCTCCTTCTCATCCTCACCATCCTCTTCATCACCCTCATCCTCTTCACCCTCATCCTCGCCATCTTCATCCTCATCTTCATCATTTTCATCCTCATCATCTTCACCCTCATCTTCATCATCTTAATCCTTATCATTTTCATCCTCATCTTCATTCTCATTTTCATCATCTTCATCCTCATCTTCATCCTCATCTTCCTCATCTTCATCCTCACCAACTTCATCCTCATCTTCATTGTCTTAATCCTCATCATCTTCATCCTCATCTTCATTCTCATCTTCATCATCTTAATCCTCATCTTCATCCTCATCTTCCTCATCTTCATTCTCACCATCTTCATCCTCATCTTAATCCTCACCATCTTCATCCTCATCTTCATGCTCATCTTCATCATCTTCATCCTCACCATCTTCATCCTCACCATCTTCATCCTCACCATCTTCATCCTCATCATCTTCATCCTCTTCATTTTCATCCTCATCGTCATTTTCTTCATCACCTTCATTCTCATCACCTTCATCCTCATCTTCATCATCTTCATCCTCATCTCCATCCTCATCTTCATTTTCTTCATCACCTTCATCCTCATCCCTTTCATCCTCATCTTCATCATCTTCATTCCCACCTTCATCCTCTTCATCCTCATCTTCATCATCTTCATTCTCATCTTCATTTTCTTAATCATCACCTTCATCCTCATCCCCTTCATCCTCATCTTCATCCCCTTCATCCTCATCTTCATCCTCTTCATCTTCATCCTCATCTCCATCCTCATCTTCATTTTCTTCACCATCATCTTCATCCTCATCTCCTTCATCTTCATCTTCATCATCTTCATTTTCTTCATCATCACCTTCATCCTCATCACTTTCATCCTCATCTTCACCCTCTTCATCCTCACTTTCTTCATCCTCTTCATCTTCATCTTCATCCTCACCATTTTCATCCTCTCCATCTTCATCCTTATTTTCATCCTCTTCATCCTCACCGTCTTCATCACCTTCATCCTCATTTTCATCCTCATCATCTTTATCCTCACCTTCATCCTCTTCACCATCATCATCATCACCATTTTACCCCCTTTATCCCTTCTTCATCTCCTTTTTACCACCACCACCATCATCACCTCCATCACCCCATTTTTCATTTTCTCAACCTCTTTCCTTTCTCGTTCTTCCTCCTCAACCTCTACACCCTCCTCCTCCTCCTCCTCTCCCTTCTCCTCCTCCTCCTCTCCCTTCTCCTCCTCCATCCCAAACACAGGACCCAGGCATCTGGGTGGGCCTTAACCCAATTACCCCATGGTGGGTGTTGGATTTGGGGTCTGGGTGGGCCTCAAAC
>NW_010174013.1:0-25782 GCF_000695765.1 Mesitornis unicolor
TACCCGTTCGTCCAGTCCACACTTCCTCATTATTGTAATGATTCATTTCTACAGTGGAAACAGCACAGTGTGAGCACTTTGCTAATTAGCCTGACTAGGTATGGGGCCAAAGTGTAAACGCACAAAACAATAAGATGTTCCCTTCTTGAAAAGCTGAGAAGTCTGAACTGAGCGGCTTTAATAATTGCCACAAGGATATGGAATCTGCAGTTTGAAAGCTTGATTCTTCAACTTATCCTGGTTAATTGAAGTGCAAAGTCTGCAAGTCTATAAGCATGGTACAGTTTCCTTAAATTGAGTCTCACACTCCTAAGACTGACCATTAATTTTGTATAGATTAGTTTCTTTTTCTATCATTGCATACACCCCATATTCTGAATACTGTAAGTACTGTAATGACACTCCCAAATATTTTTATCCTTTTGTTTCTTAATAATTATGACTTTTATTATTCTTGATGGAGGGATTTACACCTTGTTATAACTGCATTTTCCACAGCAAGAGAATGAATTTATTGTCTTTGCTGACTCCTGCTTGTTGGTGCATGCCCCTAGGTCAGTAGTACATGCGAGCTCTAATCATGCTGAGATGACGTTAGTTTAAGTTTTTCCCAACCTGAAGGCAAATGCCTTCTTCATCACCAAAGTGTACTTTCATTTCAAGGCATCCAAAGTTAAACCTCCAGGCTTTGGATTCAAAGTAAATGCATTAAGCACATAAGAGACAATTTGGTGCAACAGTTGGAGGATACACACTATTTAACCTGCAATCATGGCTTTTCCTTTGGTTTTCTCCTAGGAAAAGAGAAAGCAAGAAAGAAACACGATACACTTTCACAGATATGATAAACGAAACCAGTTCAGTTTAGCTTTCTGTTTCAAGAAGTGCATTTTTACAGAGTCAAGTGAGGCAACACTTCACTCTAAAATAAACATGGGGATATTTTACATGCAATTTACTTAAACTTTTTCTTAAGTTAGAAGCTAACACTTTAAAAAGTCTTTAGTGTTAATGATTCGAGAACCTATCGTATCCTGTCTACTATGTATACCTTTCTGTGATTCTTTCAATGTACCCACTTGCATCAATCAGAATACATGTGAAAAACCAAAGCCGAGACTGTGGTATTTCATAGCTACTTTTCATGGCCTGTGCACAGGCTGATACAACTTCATTTAGATACCAGGTATCATAGGGAGAGGATAATTTTTAGTTTTAAAGCTTTCAATCCATGCAATGGGTGCTTTACATGTTCTTTTCCCTTCGTCTTTCTACATCCCCACCAAAAATCTTAGGCTGGAGGACCCAGGCTAAGTTGACAATAGACACTGTCCTATACTAAAGTAGGGGAGAAATGGGACAGTGGTCTCAGGGTCAGAGCACCAGCACAAAACAAGCCTCTCCTAACTGGTATGGCCCAAATAGGTTCCCTAGGAAGTGTGCGAAGGCAGCTCGGTGTTCAGCATGGCGAACATACAGGTGAACTGTGAGGTAAGGTCACTCCATCTCCTCTCTGTACAACACTTCAGCTCTCTGTAGAGCTCTTCACTGCTCTGCTGCTGCCTCACATACTTGCTAAATCAGTGCAAACATACTCCAGTGCTGCCCAAGTACATCCCTTTGGAGGGCTGGTATTTCAAGAGGAGCCCTGCTGCCTTTTGTCACATTGCAGAAAGTAGAACAAGAACAAACTGTTGTGTTTCATAAATCTGCGAGCTTGAACCACCAGCAGCTGGGTGAATCCATGCACACCACATCAGGCACAGACCTGCATGCAGACACAGAGCATTCTGCTTTTGATTTGGTAGGTGACTTCTCTTCCTTAGAATTCCTCCTGTTCAGAGAGAGTAGTTTCCAAGAATGATACTAAGCGATACTCCTGTGCCTTTATCCCACCTATAAAATAAGAATAATTTGTATATTGAAGTTAATGAAATCTAAACAAGCGCTGAGAAAGTTTCCTCAACTCTACACTTTGATATTTGTGTCAGAAGTATTGCTGCAATTATAAAAGCACAGTGAAATATCCAGCCTTGAATAACGACCTCTCAAATGGCAGCCCCAGATTCACTTTATCAGCCAAATTCAACAAAAGATCACCAGCTACAGGAATATCATCTCTATGAAAGGCTTTAAAGTGACATCTTCTCATTTCCAACAAACCTCAAGGCATCTGGAACTTCACAGAGTACTTCAAGAAGTCGCTACCACTACTCACCACGCTCATCCACAATTAAACAGATGACAGAATCCAAATGGTGCTAAAACCTCGCAAGCTTAACTAGCTGAGACTTTTATTCATTGTTTTGTAATATTATTTCAGTACAAGTTTGTTTGCTATTTAATTGGAAAAAATAATTAAGCAATAAAACAGGCACATACTAGCCCAAAACAGAGAAAATTGCTTCTTTGTCTGGAGTCCTGGCAACTAACTTAGACATTATTTGATTAGATCATCTTTCAAGAATGGCATAAAAGCAGCAACAAGAGAGTCACAATTTTACATTAGTTTTCTGTATAATTTACTTTATTCTAATAACAGGCAAAAAAAGAAAATCCCAACCTAATAAAAAACCCTCATATAATGACTATCTCTGACACTACATGATCGCTCATAGAACACCTCATGAACCAGTTGTATATTATGAGCACTTTTTAGACAAGCAATTAGATCAATATTTTCAGAACTGGCTTTAAATTTTAAGATTTCACTTTGTTATAAAGAGGTGTTTTTTTTTCCTTTCTCCCCCACCCTTTTAGTCTCTTTCCAGTGGGTGGAGCATACATGGTTTTAGCCACAGTCATCATGAGAAAGATCTGAGCCCTTCACAAGAGGAAACTTGAACCAAGATTACAATTCTGCAAGCTCTGGGCTCAAGACAAGCTCTCAGCCATTTGTTGCTACCCGTTCATCAAAACTGCTCTTTGCTGTGCCGTAATTAAGAGAACGCATATGACTGCCTCTGATATTCCAGTTACACCCAGCTTTTTAAAATCAACTCTACTTCATCATCCATCCAAACCAAGTCACAGGTCTGTGAACTGGGGTGGCAGAGGAGTCCTCCAGCTGGGTCGGCATTGCCTCCTGCTGCACTGCAAGAATTGCCACAACCCTCTGTCAGAGCCCTAAGTTTTGTACCCAAAGCCAAAGTCATGCAAACATTTGGAGAAAATGCACATCAGAAGTGACTGACCTGGAAGGTGGAAAATGTGAGGAATTCACGGAATTTCAGTTCTGTTCTTCACTGCCTTCCTCACATACTGTTCAAAGATGTTTTACGTGTCAGTCAGCCTGCAAACTTAAATCACCTTTTTTCCATGGTGCGGTGCCTCTCCAAAGTTTAGTGAAAATGTAAACAATGGTGGGGAAACCAAATCTTGACAGTGAAACCCAAACTAGAAGGCCAGTATAGGCATTTTTACAGTAAACTAAGACACTGTCAAAATCCTAGTGGGATATAAAAAACTTTGAAGCAATCTCTTAACTCATGCACTAGTGCTGTGAAGTAATGCCAAGGGTACAGAGCATCTTTCTCTTCAACAGTATTCTTCAGTTTAATGTCCAATTCAAATTAAAAAGGGTTTTCTCTGCTCTTTATAATGAGTGTGGTGTAATGTTTCCGTCACTGATCATAGATTTGCATAAGCTGCGTTAATAGTAGTTTGGTTGATAGCATGCTCTTCATTTTAAAATCTATAATTGATCAGAGAATATAACTATTATGAGCTATATTAGTAAGTTTTCCTCTCTTTTTACATGGAATTTTACTGCCATGTATGTTGTATTATATGATGAAGGCAAAAAGCTTGTAAGTAAACTAGACATACATTTAATTTTCTATATAAGGAGGTCACCCTACCTTTAGTTCTCAGTGGTACAACATTTCTGTGAGGGATCCAACCCTTGAAGTAGTCCAGAGCTCAGGAAAAGTTCTCAATAGATGTCTTGATCTACAATTTCCCCTTCCCATGAAGGGTGTGGAAAGGCTTACTGTGGAATGAAGGGCAGATGGGCTGATAATTGCTTCTTCAGCCTGCTCCAGCCATTATGATGTTCTTATAGCATTACTTAAAAATAAAAACTTTCTCTCCCCCAACATCAATTTTTTTTAAAATAAAAGATTTTTTTAAAACTTCTGATTATTTTGATTGAATTTCTATGTTTCCTTACATAATATATTGACTAGGTACTGAAGAGAGCAAGCAAAGCAACTTTTGTGGGAAGATATAATGGCCTTCATTAAAGCAGCTGAAAAAGTAAGTTTTAAAAGACTTGAAACCCTTCTCCAAGTTTGGAGTCATAGAGGCATCCAGCTTGACATCGAAATACAAGTTGAAAGACATTGCTGTAAAGGCAAGCACTGCAACCTGTCCAGCAGTGAACTGCTGAGCAGCTGAGCATGTACACGCCACTGTTTCAGTGCATGTCCAGCGCGGGGCATCAGAAGGCCCTGGAGAAGAAACGAGGGTTTGCAGTACTGGGGTTGCACGGTGCTGTAAGGCTAGCCAGAGAGAAAGAGAAAAGAGGACATCAGTATTTCTCCAGACTTTTGAGAACAGTCCCTATACAAACTGCTACATAATAATTACTGAAAGACTTGGAAAGAGGGACTATTCCTTGAGATTGCTTGATTAGAAAATTAATCAGAAATTAAGATAAAATATGTCAGAATTTATAACAGCTTTCCTGTGCATATATATTATTACAGTATCAACAATAGAGAAACATGCTTAAAAAACCCAGCAACCTACAACAAAACCCCAGAATCTTTGTTTAGTCCGTAACATAGCTTATATTTATTCAACAAACTATTCTGCATTTTCAAAAAATAGATTGCTCAGTGTGTGGCTTTGCTGGAAGTCTGTATAGACCCCCCAGAGACACGTTAAGTGTATGTTTTCTAAACACAACGTTGTCAAAGCCTGGCAAACGTTTACATCAAAACTTTTCTTCCCCCTCACTTTCAAATATCTCTTCTTCAAAGCTCAGATATGCTGGTGTCTCAATTTAAGCTTTCAACATGGGTAGAAACATTTACTTTAATTCTTCCCAGGCAAGACTGAGGCATTTGTATGGAAATATTCTAGGAAGAAACAATAAACGAATAAATCACTGAATGGCACAAGAACTGCGTAGTTATTTCCACCTTAGAAAATTTTTTAGTTTGGTCAAATTTTGACAACTGAAAGCACAGCCTTAAGACAAAGGCTGTGCTAACCACTGAGGATTACTCCTCCTCACATCCAGAGAGAATGTCTCACTCACGCAACTCACACTATTTCTTACACAACTAATTTAACTTTGCCATTCCACAATTTGAAAATTAGTAAAGAGGCCGGAGAATTTTTTTCCTTTCTTTTAAAAGGGTGATCATCACTAAGGCTTAGTTTTTACATCTTCTTTGCAGGTAGGGTAGTGAGGTGTCCCCCCTCCCTTTCATGCAGCCTGCTTACATTCACGTCTGCGCTATGGGGAAAGCCTTGCTATGGTAAACAGGTACAGAAAGTTACTGGGAATTGATATAAATAAAAATGCTGGTTGGTCATATTAAATGTGTTTGTACAAGCACTTGGGGCAGAGTTTGGCTGCTATTTCTTTACACTTTCTGAGTGAGACATTTGGTCACTCCTTTGGCTGAATATAGTGACAACTACATTGCTGCTCTTACAGTTCTTGCTTTCTTATCATTAATGTGACTATTAAGCACTTGTAGATTTTACTATAAAGTGATTACTCAGAGCAGAAAATAAAGTTGTTTGCGGTAGAGTTTCAAGAATTTGCTTTCAAAACACTGCTGAAACAAAACCTATTGAATACTAAACCATAATCAAAGTGCACTGAAATGGAATAATCTATTTCTAACATATATATATATCTTATTTATTTCTATCTTATATAGTTCTGTAAATACAGTCCATCATTATATCCTTCCAAAAATGGGGGTTAGGCTTTCAAAGGACTACGGAGAGGATTTAGCCACAAAGTTTCCATTAACATCAATGGCTCACTCAGCACCACTTTGAAAGGTTACCCGGGGCGGTTATCCTTCTCTTATTGCACACGGGTTTTATACCCCCAGCTCCTCTTAATGGTAGTAAGAATTAAGTTTGTCTCTTTTCTGTTCCCTGATCAGAGAATAGTTTTTTTGTAACTTCTGACGGATAATTTTCTAAGTCCCAAATTTAAATGGCTGTTTTGCTTTAGGGAAAGGAGGATCAACAGGCTCAAGGTTTTCCACCCTTAATATCCCTCCTCTTAATGCTAAAGAGAACAGAACATACATATTCAATATTGCTGCTGCTAAAAGTTTCATTTAATTAACTATATGCACATACTCACAAACCAATTCTGTTTTACAATCCTTAGCCAATGCTGCATGTCAATCTAAAAGTTAAATAATGGAAAACAGACATTTAGCTTAGTTTATATAACCTGACAGTGCTCCTATCCTTCCTCTGTTTAACCTAGTGTCATCTTTCAGTGTTCCTCTCTAATTTTATTTGGAACAAAATAAAAAGATTAAGATAAAATAATTCCCAAAAGATAATTGCAAAATGATTTATGTGCAGGTGTTAAATTATTTCTGGCATTGATGTTCCATAGAGTGCAACATTACAACATTATGGTATTCAACAGAGCATCTACATTTGATAATCCTGCTACTCATCAAACAACACTGGGTCTGAATCCCGAAGGCAACGTTACATTTTGATTAAATTTTATCACCAGTGATTCTGTTTATGGTGCACTATGGTATTAATTTCTTTCACATTCCATTGGGTTTACCGCTTATTGTGTTTGACTTGGAACATGCTCAGTTTAAGCTTTCTATAAGCCACCACTTTTTCAGCTACTGCTTTTGCACTCTTCAGACATATCGAGTAATCCTAAACAGAAACAAACACTTTTTCAGTGTCTCCTGTTAGTGAGTGCTATTACCATAACGATTAAAAGCCCTCCATCATGGGCCGCTCAGCAGGTCCTCCGAGCCACATGCAGTTCCTTCTCAGCTGGCTCTTTAAGAGAGAGGTCAGTCAGTAAAACCCACCTCGAAAATGGTTTTGCCGAACGGTGGAACAACTCGTACAGCAGCCTGTTAGCATATGTTAGGATTGTGTACATTGCTGCAAGTTGTGTAGTAATGCTCGAGAGAGCCTGTTGTAATTAAACTCTACTCCTTCGGAATCTTAATCCTGAGGCTTTCTGATTTGTAATTCCATGTTCACGGCTGCACAACCAATTTTCTATTCTTCAGCCGCTGCAGCATAGCCCTAGGCTGCAGAGTCTTTCCACACCAGCCATGCAGCAAAAAGGGTACACACGACAGAAACATCACTTTCAAACTGTATGCTTGGCTTCTGAAAATCAACTCTGTGCCTGTGGTTACCCTTCACACTCATTCCAAACCAAATCACTGCAGTTTCACAAGACTTCAAGTTTTTCTCCCTCTTCTCTCATGCTGCACTCAGCCTGATATTACACCACTTCCTACCATTGCTTTTAATTTCATTTATGCTACCTCTACACACAGTTGAGAATATACTTGGCAAGCATATACAGAAAATAGATTGACATTTACTTCTCTATTTAGCTAAGAGAGTATTTGGGACTTCAAAGGCAAGGGAGACTTTTATTGATAAGCTAGGATGCACAACTAGACATGTGCACATGCTCAGAAAATACAGATCACGGTAACCATCAGCTGCTTACAGCAGCAATTCTTGTAAGCAGAACCACACAAAAAAAACCAAAAACCCAAAACCCAGTCCTGGAGGGAATCTCCCATTATTTGTGCGAATAATAGTAGTAATACCCCCACAAGCAACCCCATCGCCTGCTGAGCTGGCTGCCAACTGTGGGTACCAGATCCCTGTCGCAATATTTAGACCAAGGCTGCGTTGCTGTCCTTGCGCTGCCATCACTGCAAGACCCCACTGTCTGTGCTTGTGCCATGGCCAGTGACAAGAGCAGGGTCTGGCAATTTCGACTTTGGCGTAGGAACTTACTTTTGATGTATCATGAGGCAGCAACAAAACCTCTGGTAAGGAGAAAACAGGAAGATGGTTGGTTCTTTATATTCTTAAGTTCACACATTTCTCACATTTTGAGGAATAATTTCAAGTTGCTTTTTGATACAGTAGCAGCTTTGGTATCAAACAAATAAAGAATAAAAATAAAGGAAAATGCTTAGAGAACAAAGAAAAATGCCTTTAGCACTACAGGTTAAAAAAATGAAAATATGACTATGAACATTAACTTTATTTTCAACATTCCTCACATTTTTTTTGGTGATAAATGACTTCACATGTAGATGCCTTCAGGGTTATATCCACAGCATTGTCTCCTGTTATTCTAAATAAAATTTAAGGTGGACACTAGAACAGGTTTTGCTAAAACCGAACTCTGTAGCTGACACAGGCACACACTCTACATTTGATTCACACAGGGACAAAAAACAGAGCGAGAATTTATGAAACAGTTTTGATGCAAACGAAGCTGGTATTTTCCTCTTGCCTACAAGTCCATTATTACTTGGTTCACCTTTCCAGTATGGTTAAGACAGGAATATATACTGAAAAGGTGAATGGCAAAAAGGAACCAAGCTATTATGGGAGGACTAGAATTTGTGAAGTAGCCTTGATTCTTTCCTGCACACAAATTAATAATGATTTCTTGTAATGATTGGGTAGCTTTAGTTACAAGAATAAGGCAGAGCTGAACAGAGGGAATGGTAAAAAAATTCTCGTATTTCATCGCAACTAATGAGAAATACCAACTTAACGCCTGTAACATTCTCCAGGTCAATCAATGGGGGCACACAGCCAAGCGGTGCGGGGGACATGTCATTAGTCTTTGTTTTATGAACTTGTTCAGCTCTACCTAATTGTTTCAGAGGTTCAGTTTAAAATTCACACAAATATTTCTTTATTTATTTTCTTTTTTTTGTGTAAACAAGGAATTTGGCACTGACAAAACTTCATAGCTGGCACTTGACAACCTGCAGTACACCAGCAGCTAATTATGTCACTTGTAGTTATTTTGTTTACAGTTGCATATAGGTGGTGGGAGAGGACCTAAAATTACATTCGCTTTGCAGGAAATGCTTTCACCTTTAAGAAATGTTGGGGCAGCAAGTGCAACAGCAGTCATCTCATTTTTCCCTTCTGTGGGAGGGCTGGAGATGTCTATCACTGAAAGCAGCTGTAACTCACTCCAACTACCACC
Source organism: Mesitornis unicolor (assembly GCF_000695765.1). Classification (NCBI taxonomy): domain Eukaryota; kingdom Metazoa; phylum Chordata; class Aves; order Mesitornithiformes; family Mesitornithidae; genus Mesitornis; species Mesitornis unicolor. Next base: position 9,227 of record NW_010174013.1, read on the forward strand.
TTCTGAGCAAAAGGAGAAAGTTGGTTCCCACAAAATGCTTGGGCTTTACTTGCTGACTGCACTCTGCGTTGCAAACAGTAAATGCCTGCTGCACAACAAGGGTTGTGATCTACAAACCTCAGTGGCCTGGAGGACGCTGTAGACAGTGGTCCTGTGTGTTCCTTCCTCACATGCAGGCAGATGATGGGTCACTATTTCTCATAAAGGTCTGAGGGTAGCTTTATTTCCATGAAGTACACAGGCACTGCCTTAACCTGACCTGTCTGCAGACCAGATCTCCCAGCTCAAGTGAAGTGGTGCTCCGAACGCAGGCCAGGTAACCCCCCTTGGCAGGTGGGGTTAATTACATTCTAGGGTTGCCAGTGTGCCTGTTCCCCACAGAGGACTCAGATACTTACTGCTGGCAACTCCAGTCCTGCTGTACAGCTCTAGGCTTCTGCACCGGAACGTGACCCTTCCCACTGAACTGAGTCAAACTGCAATGTGAATCAGGGCAAGAACGAAGCTATATGAGACATTTCTCAGTTCTCTCAAATTTGCCACATGCAGCAGCAGCCCTTATCTTTACAGAAAACTGACAGGAAATACACCCAACAAAAACACATGTGAGGAACATGTAATGCACACAGATACGTGATTTGCTACACAGAACTTCGCAAAAAGAACATCAAAACACTAGCAGAGATGCACAGGCTAAGCTCAAGAATGTGTTAGTTAAGAAACACAACAGAAATGTTAATCAAAGGGCTAGAGAAGAATAAGTGCGCAGGAGTAAATTAATCCTTGTGTCACTGAATTACAGTGATCAAGACTGGGCTGAACTTGGGACAGCAAGAAAGTTTTTGGTTTTCAGTAGGGGAGCAGTAGACAGACCTAAGACAAGAGCTCCAGCTTGGGGTTATGAGGAGATTCCAACATGATCTAAGTGACTTACTTCTTCTTATAGCTTCTTTGCATATCTATGTTTATAAGTAATTATTCTTTTATGCCTAAAGACCATCTACTAATAAAGCTATCCCTAAGGTGAGCTGACACACAAGCACTCATCATAAGATAAGGTGCAACAGAAACTGTACCCAGGTTTTAACAGGAGTCCTGGTTCTCAGTACATGTATCCCAAGAAGCACATCTTGTTCCCGAAGGAGCTGCACAGGTTTGTTTTACAGATATTAATGCAGAAATCAGAAAAGACAACAGCGTCTTCTAATAAATAGAAGTGCTTATAAATAGCTAGGGAAGAGTGTCAATAGCTACAGGTCCTTTTTCGTAGAGAAGTAGTAGGGAGTACACTTAATTCTTGAGCCTCAATGCACATGCAATGTTAACTCAACCATAACGAACACAAGCACATCCATTCTGCAGGTCAGACAAGACACAAGTGTACGAGGAGGTTTCACAGAGCAGGCAGTCATTCCTGATGTGACCTTCGACATGTGATACCCAACAGCAGCAGTACAAAAGTGCCTGAACTGTGACACTTGCAGTCTAGAAACCCTTCTTTTATCTCAGTAGCTTTCTCTACAGCCCTCACGCACACTGATGGGTTTCTTACTGTGTTGCAAGTCTTATTGCATTGCACATTGTTTAGTAGTGAATAGGTTATGGTTGGACTCAATGATCTCAAAGGTCTTTTCCATCCAAATGATTCCATGATTCTAAGTAATTCCATATACATGTTATTGACACACACACAAAAATCAGTTCCAGTCACAACAGGATCATGGTCCTTCAACAGTTTGGATTCAGATGTCGACAGTACAAATGTGTAAGTGGAAGTGGTAGACCCTACATAAAAGTCACAGCAGAAAACCCCCCAAAGCCAGCAAGATCACAGTCTTTTGAATGCTACTGTCTGCCTTGAGGCTTTCAGCATTGCTTTGCATTAGGTCGCTATCTGTAAAGTTAGCATTTTTCTCCCTAGAAACTTTCAATGAAGATGAACATTTCATAGCCCAACTAAACTCAGCTGGAGTACACGCATGAAGTGTCCTTTGCATTTGAAGATGCTTTTCCTCATGCCACGGTGAGATTTGATGCATGTGCTCCATTTTAAAGAGCAGCATTGATATTAGCTCAGTTTCTGCTCATACATCAGGTATGAAAATAGATTAAAAACACCTTCCTCCAACTGGGTGCTAAAAAAGTGCTTCCCCAGTACTCCAAGGTTATATGTTGTCCTATAGTTTTCTTAAAGATTTCCTTATTGTGATACAAATTAACCAAATAATATGATGACATGTCAGAAGAGAACTTTACCACAGCACGTTTTATTTGGAGCAGTGTACTTGTAAGGCTTAAATAAGAGCCGAGGGAAATTATGACATAAACTGTTTATTAGGTTCTTATCAAAGCAAATTCTCTAGAAATACCTCTGCATTATTTTCTGCATGTAATGCAGCTGTTATATCAAAATGGGGGGGGGGGGGGGAAGAGCTAGTACACAACAAACAGTAACCAAATGCTAACAAACAGTTCAATCTGAAGTTGAATGAGTTCTAACCACTTTATTCTTTATTTGAACTCTGCTGGATCTTTCCATTCCCTTTCATGCCGTATGCATTGCCAAATATTACTCCCAGAATTTCACTGTCAAGCTGTTGGGAGACACAGTTGTTGACCCTCCAGTCAAGAACCACCACCAGAATTAACCTCTAACTGCTATCCACAAGTTTCAGGGCAGAATAGACCAATTTTTATATGAGTTAAATGCATGGATATACACAGAAAAGTAAGAGACCAATATGTCATTAGGTGGAATTGAGGTTCCAAGCAGAATTACTAGCTGATTGTTTTTTGTTAGATCACAGATAATTCAGAAGGAAAAAAATCTGCATGAAAGTGAACACAGTTGAAAGTGCAGCATCTTCAAAGGAGCCATTTCCCTTTTTGGAGAAACAAAGTAGGAATTGTGGAGCAAGATGGCAAAAATTTCTCTCTGCAGTACTTCAGAGGTGAGCGTTACTGCTGACAGTAGGAGAGCAAGTATAGATTGTTATCTTTGTAGAAATGGAAGGAATTACAGTCATAGCAAGAAGTTTGGGAATTCAGAAGAATAATATTCTTGGCTTACTTATTTTAGTGACAAAAGAAAAAAAGAGAGAAATAGCCCTAGGAACAAAGATCCTGGTTCTCTCCAAAAAGGTTTGAGTCAGGTTATGGTCATTTATCAAGGAACACCGGAGGGACAAAGATTATGGGGATGAAAGGTACACTATTATACTGTTTATATGATCTGTCTTCTAATTATCTATATTGAATTCTGTAGATAATTTTCTGAAAGATGATGCTTACTTATTTGAACAAATTTAGGAAGTCCTAAACTGCTTTCAGGCAGCTAAGATCACGATGATACTGGATATTAGAGTACAGTTGAGTCTCCATTTGTATGCTTATATGAAATCATATTTTTAAGATGCCCTACACAGCCATGCACTTCCCTGGGAATGGAGTCCCCCTCAGAGGAGAATCCTTGCTGCTGGGTCAGAAGGTCCACTACCCCTTCTGGCATCTACTGGCTTTGGACTCTTAATAGTCTGCTAATGTAGAGGTAAGCAAAGAGAATCAACTTCAGATTGAATTGTGAATAAAAATCCCTTCTTTCTATTTTTATCTGTCACTTTGTGTAACTTGAATACAATTTTTGTTAATTTGGGGTAATTTATTTCATGAACCACTGTAAAAATATTTTATTGGAAATAGATCTTTCCAGGAAAAAGATTTAATGTAGTTGAAAGTCTATCTTGCTCTTTACATTTTTGGAAAGCTGGTTTTTTTTGTTTTAATGCTAGTATAACTTTGCATCTTGTTTAACAAGCTCTGCTATATTAGCATTAGAAAACAGACTCACTCATTTCTTGTTCCCTGAAGTGAAAGAATACTTCAGATGTTGACAGACGACACTTCTAGTTAAAAGAAGATATTGCGATAAACCCGAATCAGTGGCAAATTAGAAGACTGAAAATATCCATTCTCATAATAACATATACCGTTATTACTGGCACATTAAAAAAAGAGAAGCAGGTAATGACTGGCCAATAATATCCTTTAGATGAAATCAGCCTGTGTCTCTCATACCTCTTTTCTATATGCAGAACTGTCAGTTGTTAATCTTTAGTAAAAAGATTGCAGAATAGATGTAAAATAGACTAGAAGATGTGAATAAATACCATGGGGGATGCAGAATCTTTTATGTAAGCAGCAGTAACATGCGGTGCGGTCACAGCACCCATACAGAATCACAGAATCGCTCGGTTGGAAAAGACCTCCGAGATCATCACGTCCAACCGCTCCTGTCTACCCCCTAAACCATATCCCTAAGTACCTCGTCTACCCGCTTTTTAAATACATCCAGGGATGGTGACTCCACCACCTCCCTGGGCAGCCTGTTCCAGCCTCTGACAACCCTCTCAATAAAGAACTTAACGTTCTGCCATCAGCCTGGCAGAACGTGGAGATGCTGTCACAGCCTCCATCGGCTCCAACCACAGCAGGTCACGCATGAAGCTCCTCGCTTGTTTTCTTTGTGATCTCGCAACCAGACTGAAGATGAAGATCCTACTCTGAAAGAAGAGACTGGAGTACGTGGCCTCCTGAGGTTCCTTGCATTACCAGCTGTCAGCGGATCTGCAAAGGTGAAGATTGACTTTTGCTCTAAATGCAACAGTGCTTGAGGTTTTTATTTCTTCAAAGATAGCTTCATGTCATTCTTATAAAGCAAAAATAAGATGTTATTTCTGGGAAAGGAAGGAACTTGCTGGTAAGAGTCATGCAAAGGAAGGATCTGTCTTCCCTCCAAGTAATAGTCAGATTTCTAGTATATAACATAAACTGCTGCAGATTTTGGTTTCACTAATCTTGCTTTACTTAGGAAAGCTGCAGTTAAGGTTTTAGATGCAGGCAAACAATATAGACTCTCAAATATCCATCAATATTCCAATAATAGCACCAGTAGATGGGGCTCAAGAATTTGCAGCACAGCCCAGGTGATTTGTGGCACTGGTACAACCTGTGCACTATAAATGGCTTCCTCTGACACCTCTTTCCATGAACGCCAAGAGAAGTCACAGTCATTGTTTCACCAGTATTAGAGTGACAAGGTTTGGTCAGTAGCCCACCCTCACCATTAACACTATCCAGGGGAGCAGGGTCACACCTGGGAGCAGCCAGGTCATGGTCCCACGTACCTTGGTTGTACATGGGTCTCAGCTGAGAACTGACAAGGATTACTAAAACAAATAAAATGGCAAATATTGCAAACTGCTAAAGCAAAGGGCCCCAAAAGAGCAGTTTGGGGGCAGGTGGAGGTTGCAGGCAATGTGCATACGGAGATGTCACTAACAGGCATGCACCACCCACCACACTTCATCCGTTGCACGCTATCAATACTGGATGAGTGTGGGTGTGAAGCTGGTACATTTCAGGCCCATCCCTCATGGGCAACATTAGAAGAACTCCTCCAACAAGAAGCAAGAACTGACACCAAGTTGGTGCCGAGAGTTCCAACATAAGCAAGCAGTAAACCTGCCTACAGATGGCCATCAAGTACTCAGCAACATGCAGCCGCAACAATTTTCTCCAAAGAAGTAAGAAGTTCCAGGCTGTGTAAGCTTTTGTGGGGGAAGCTATTTTTTTCAGTGAGAAAATAAAACATTCTTTCTCAAGTAAAGTTTTTGAATAGTGTGTCTGGCTCACCTGAAGAATGACTTTAGAGACCATGCAGTTCACCTCTGCCATCAGGGGACACAGCATGGTGGTTATTCTTCCTGGAAGCAGCAGTTAAGGTCTTTGCCCAGGAATTGGCATAATCTTCTTGTGTTTTCAACCTGGAGATTTAATTCTGAAACCAAATTACAGACAGAGGCTTAGATATAATGCTCAAACTTTACTGAAGCCAACAACTTGAAAGACCTGCATCACTTTTATCCCAGCATTTATAGATTGCTACAAGCTGACACATTCAGTTGCTAAAGCTGTCAGTTCTTATGACATCCAGCCTGTAAAAATAATGTACAGGGTTCTTTCTGTGTGCATTTGTTCGCAGCAGACTTCAAGACATTTCCTGTATGCTCAGTGTCACCTGTCATTCAGGAATTCTTTTTTTAAGCAATGAAATATCTGCCATCGTGTCATCAGTTAACATGCAAATTATGAAGTCTTTGGCTATGTATCAAGTGGGCCAAGTGTTCTTCTACTTGAAATCTTGTATTTTTGCAGAAGGAATATTTCACTGGTGGTATTGCATCTTTACCCAAAGTATTTGATAAGGTGGCAAGAGATCAGAGAAAACATCTTCTTTATATCAGCAAGAAAACTTGCAGTCTGAAACCTTGTGTTATTTCCCAATGACATTCCCTATAGAGAAAGGCAAACAGCTAGGATGGAATATTTTTTTAATCAGACCATGTTGTTTTCTATAGTACCACTTGGATTCTCAAACAGTAATGTCTGTATAAAAAAAAAAAAGAAAGAAAAAGAAAAAAAGGCACCAAACAGGACTTTTAAAATTATCACAGTTTTGTTTGTTCATTTCTGGTTTGGGTTTTGGTGGTTTTTGTTTGTTTGGTGGTTGTTGTTGTTTGTTTGTTTGTTTGTTTTAAGCTTTTACTCAGTCACACTTTACAAGGTAGGAACTTCTCTTTCTGAATTATATGGCTAATGGTATTTTATTTTGTTTTAACTCATTGAATGCCATCTGTAAATATCTTCACTGACTCAAACTAAAATATGATGAGCCAAAAGCCAGGCATGTTTGAAGAATCTGATGAGGGGAAAGGGAGGATGGAAAGAAGTGAGACACAGAGAAACCTGCAATTATCAATAGGATGGATTTTCTTCCCTTTTTGACAGGGACAGAGTTACCAAACCTGTTATTACGTGGTCCTAATTACATATCTCTGCAATAGATCACTCGGTTAAGCAGAAATATCTACTGACTGGGAAACATCACTAATTGTTCCTTTTTTGTTGGCATACTATCTGATTGGAGTAATTACAGAGCTGCTTCCCCATTCCCTTTTCTCTGAAGATTTGGAAGACATATTTCTTCACAGATTGCATAGAATTTAGCATCTTGAATCTCCTGATTTTAGCTTTTATGTTCCTCCTTCCTACCTCTTCTTCACTTGGACAGAATATTGTCTGTATTGCTGTACCTGAGGAAACCTTCTGCAACAGTTTCTGCATCCCATCATGCTACATTCTTCATGCTACGAGAAGTCCTTGCTTTCAACTGTTATGAAGCTGTTCCAGTAGCTTTATAAAAGCTTTTAATTTCCAGAAATATCACATGTAGCAAAAAGGAAAAATATAGTTTAGACCTATTAAGTGGCTTATCTCTTGAATACTAAGTAGTTAATTTGCTTTGATATATTGAAATCAAACTTTAACTGCCTGGGAGATATCTATCTATGGTATTTCAGCAAGGTATTTAACAAGAATCTGTGAGCATAGCTGTAGCTGCCATAGCACACACTTTTACACAGGTCACACCAACACAAAAGCTATGGCACAACATATAAATAGGAGCATGTAGTAATATGATAAGGCCCTTTACTAGACAAGACTTACAGATTTTGACTGGTTCTCGCACTGAGCCCAACAGCTTGCATTTGCCTTTTCAATACAACTTACAGAAAAACATTGCACCGTGACTGAAAGATCCAGTGGTGCTGAGGACCCACAACCCCTTCTGATAGCTCCTTCCTACCTAACTTGTTGGTTCTATGTCCACCATTTATTGCCACCCTGAATTAAGATTAATTAAGTCTCCTGACATGTAAACTTCTCCAGCTGCTGTGCTTCTCACCCTGACTTGCACAGACTCTTTTGTTCCAGCTACAGACACTGATATTTATTAATACTCTCCAGGCCAAGTCTTCTGCTCTCCTGCCATGTTTTTGCTTCTAAAATAATCAAAATAGCAAGGAAAAGCTTTATGCCAAACTTCTGGGTTTTGCTGTAGAAATGAATTGGAATTTAAATCTCCAGCACTTTCAGGAGATTTAACTTCTTGATTCAACATGTATCCACCAAAGCCATCATCCCCCTATACAATCAGATGTTTAAAAGGCAGGTAAACAAAATTCACTTTTACTGGTGTCAAAATTCATTTATTACAAGAAAAATCATGATGAGAAGCCAAAGTTCAGAAGTCTCCATGTCTTTTACCTCATCCCATACCATCAGCTTTATAACAGACTAAAAGAAAAATCTCCATCTCATTCATTCTGCTCATCCCATGAGAAGTTTTATCTTGCCTGCATGCTTCTGTTCAGACATATGTGAATGGAAGCAGCAGAAGAATTCGGGTTTATCAAGCAGATCTTAAAACTAGATCCAAAACCCAGTCTAGTCAGGGAAGACTCCTTATACCATGCACAGGTTGTGGCCAAGCCTTAAGTCTAGCATGATTTTGTTTATCTACCAGACCTATCTCCTGACTCTGAAATGCCGTAAATTTTCCAGCATCCACATAACCTGACAATATGAAGTTCTTTTATGAAGATGTGTATCTCTGGAGTAATGAATTTATCACATGACGGAACTGTTGCCCTGGTTACTACAGAAATTATTCAATAACAGAGCAAATCGGTATGTAAACAGTAACACTTATCTAACCTATTGGCACAAAAATAACTGCTGACAAGTGCATTCCACACACTCCAAAGGCCCTGTCCAGCTCAAACGTGCTTCCTTTTTCAGAGTTCGCCTTTACTCAGATCCTATCCCTTATTTCAGTGAAGTACTTCTCAGCATCCTAAAAGACCCTAATAATACCACATCAACAGCATTCAGCTGCTAAAGGCATCTTTTCCCTTGGACTAGGGTAGAATGCCAGCCAGACATCAAACACATGGAAATAATGTCCAAGGAGTGCATCTTCTATCAATCTGATGTCAACAGCAGGCTATTCCTTATCAGATTAAATGCTAAACTGAGAGGACGATTGCTCAGAAGGTCAAATAAACTAAGCTTATTGCCCCTCTTGGCTGGCATTTTTAATAAAGGATTCCTGGTGTTGAAAACAATAGTCAACAGAAACACAAATTCCTTCTTTCTCCCAGATAAGACTGGAAGAGTCTCTACATTAGAGGGCAGACTATGGTCAGTGAGGAAGAGTCACCCTAGGAAATAAGTATGTTCAGCTGTGAACGCTTGAAACTAATTTTCACAGAATAAATTCTATAAAGAAGCAACTACACAGTTTAAGACCCATCTTTTGCGCAGCTCCCTGTGTCAATGCCAGCGTGTGCTTCTGGCACTGGACTGCTGGGCAGCTATTTTCACGCCATGCTGAACATATCCATGCCTTGTTATTTCTTCAATTACATGGATTTATTTTTTTTTAATTGTACACAAAAGCATGGCCAACTACTATCCTGGTAACTATCATATACATTACAGGGTGCTTTTTACCTTTAAGATTGCCTGTCCTTTCAGTAGAATTCATTAGCTTTCTTTTTAAGAAATTCTCTCTAAAAACAATTCCAATTTTTTTGGAGTGTGCTAAGTTTCAACAAAAGACTGTATAGTTTCATAAAGAATCCTCTCTCAACTGTTTGAACAGTGCTACATTACAGATTACTGTACCTAAATTCTTTATTAATGGCCTCTTAAAAATGCTTTCCTCAAAAATGTACCTATTTGAATGCCCCATTACTCTCCAACTTGGTCCCTTCCAAGGACTTCCCTTCTACCCTTCCTTCTAGGAAGGAGGATTATCTCTCTGTTCCCATTTCTCTCTAAGAACTTATCTATGTAGGAACTAGTTTTATATGAAGTGGCAGAGAAGATAACACATTAACATCACGTTATGTTCTGTGATGACCACACTGAACTGTACCAGGTGGAGGCAGCCCCAACTGGCTGGGATAGGGATGGGAAGGGACCATCACATCCCATGAACAGATCATGACGTACTGTGCCAGCCAATGCTAAAGCCCATTTCAGCTGCTTTTCTACTCCTGCTCCACTGATAAGTCTGCACTTGACTTACAAAACATAAAAGACATCTGAAAAAACAACTCGGCAGGAGATTTACTCTAATACACAGCATCAAAGATATTGTGAAATTTTCCACAGCTCCACAGAAAAACAAAACACCCCATGAAAATCCAACTGCTACAGATACGTGTATATTCAAAGTAGGAATTTCTCTAAATGACTGACTTGTAACAGCCATTTCTGTGCAGTGACATAACTACAGCTAAAAGCTGAATACACATGCTGTTGAGAATGTTATTTCTGCATGTTGTGATGCACAAGATAAAGGTATTATGAAAATGTGGGCCCTGACTATGTTTTAACACCACTGTGCCTACCTGGCTGTTGCTCTTGCTTTAAAACAAAACATCAAGAAAATTGCTTTCTTTTTAATCTGTCAGAGGATTTAAGAAATAGTTTAACATAACATGGCAGAGTTTATTAACTATTATTTAGTGCACATAAAAGTAGTGCAGAAAATTTAAAGGTGAAGCCCAAGTTCAGACAAACTAAGATGTTTATTTCAACTGGATAAATTTAGACTGATGGGGTAATGAAAGGGGCATTGACAACCACTTGTGAGCTCCTTTAACATATCTATTTGCAGGAAATGTAACATCTGGTGTATACCACATCCATTATCCTATCTGTCCAACTTAAGTGCACACAAATAATATATGTGCATGACTGATTTCCCTGCTGATGTCTTTATTATTACTTTGAGCAGATGAAATCTAGACCAGTCTTTTACAGTTACATTTTGTTTTCTGCATTCCAATGTCAAATTGCTTAATTATCTGATATTGGGTCACACTCTGCAAATGTTTCTTGCTGTCATTCTAGTGCCCAGTAGTTAGAACAACAAACAGAAAACCAAGACAATGTGCAGAAACAAGAATTATTTCAATTCAAACCTGTATCAGTTCAAAACCACATTACTTACAAAACCCAGAAGCTCATTAATGATTTGTCAGAGACACGGTAGCTAAAACTAGAAATCGCTTCCCATGACTCCCAGGCTAAGAGCAGGAGGGCCCGTTCCAATCTCATATCCCGACCTCTTGCTCCCCCCGGGCCCTGAACTCCACCCCATCACGTCTGCCTGCAGCCCATGATTTCTGGCTGTGTTTTCACAGCTCATTTCAAAGCCATCCAAACTTGATTAAGTAACTTCACTTGCTGTAGAAGCTACTCCAGCCCAGCATGACAGACTGCTCCAGTGATGTAATATCAGCATGGGTGAGCCTAAACGATTTTACCTCAGACTTGATGTATTAAAGAGTAGATGCTGCTGCAATGAGTATAAAGAGAAAATAATTAAGTTTAATTCTGTCCTCATAGTTATTTTCCTAGACTGGAGAGAGAGCAGTCTAAGAATCACAGAATCATAGAATTGTTTCAGTTGGAAAAGACCTTTAAGATCATTGAGTCCAACCATCAAACCAGCCCTACTATGTTCACCACTAGACCATGTCCCCAAGCATGACATCTGCTTGTCTTTTAAACACCTCCAAGAATGGTGACTTCTCCATCTCCCTGGGCAGTCCCTTCCAGTGCTTGACAACCCTTAAAATAAAGAAATTCCTCCCAATATCCAATCTAAACCTCACCTGGTGCAACTTGAGGCCGTTACCTCATCCTTAGCTACAAGGGAGAAGAGACTGACCTCCCCTCTCTACCTCCCCATTTCAGGGAGTTGTAGAGGGTGATAAGGTCTCCCGTCAGTCTTTTCTCCAGACTAAACAACCCCAGCTCCCTCAGCTGCTCCTCATAATTCTTGTTCTCCAGTCTTGTTGCCTTTCTCTGGACACACTCCAGCACCTCAATGTCCTTCTGGGAGTGAGGGGCCCAAAACTGAACACAATATTTGAGATGCGGCCTTATGCATTAGAACTACTGTTTTATCAAAACTGAAGGAAATATTTGTTCTGCTTTACAGAACTTTATGTTCAGAGCATCTAAACTTCCATAGGACAGTGATTCATGTAAGAATAAGACCCTTAACAGGAAGAAAATTAAAATTCCACTTAAATTTGAGAAGAAACTTCTTCTCAGTGAGGGTGACAGAGCCCTGGACCAGGCTGCCCAGAGAGGTTGTGGAGTCTCCTTCTCTGCAGACATTCAAAACCCGCCTGGACACCTTCCTGTGTAACCTCATCTGGGTGTTCCTGCTCTGGCAGGGGGACTGAACTGGATGAGCTTTTGAGGTCCCTTCCAATCCCTAACGTTCTGTGATTCTGTGATTCTGTGAAAATAGCCCATGGCTCATCTTGCCTTCCCTAGTAGCTACATCTTTGTATTTTGACAGGAAAACAGCTGTTAGAAGAAGCAACTGCTTTCAGATTTTGTGATGAAAAAACTGTGGTTGTCTCCAGTTTTTCAAGCTGGTAAAACTCACATTCCATAGCAACTTGCATCACAATGGAACCAGAGAGCTCTTTTACTGCTCAAAATAGGAAAAAGAGAGCCCTTCTCAGGTTTTGGAGCTGGCTGATCAGGAGCAGCAGCGTGCCATCGCTAGCACGCAGAGGACCCTGCTGTCTAGCTGTCCTGCCAATGGCATCTCCAGGCTGCACACAGTATTTCTGAGCAGGACATTGAGCATCCCAGCCCACGTCCTCCTCTTGACAGCTTGCAGATGACACCAAGCTGCACGCTTTGGCTTGCTGTCTGCTCTAGCAGTGCTAAAGACTCATGTGGCAGCTCTACCTCCCAAAGTCAAACTCAAAGATTAAGAATAATACTTTAAAAGTGCCCTAAAGGCCACATGCAAACTTGGAAGCAGTACAATGAAAATTAAATGAGTGGGAGGTGAAAGATTTTAATAAGCCTTGAGAAGCAGTATGATTCTGAATCAATCCCACCAGTCATTTCTTAGCCATGGAACTGAGTGCCAGAAAAAGAACCAAGAGCCTGAATCCTGAATGTTCATGAGACCTCTAGTATTTGCAAATAAATCTCCGGAAGCAGAGCAAGGGGATGTGGGCTGGTAACAGCAGCGGTGAAAGTGCATGTGAGGTGCTGAAGTCACTGGATTTGAGCGTTGCCATCTTTTTGATAATTTTCACTCCCCTGATTGTTGATTCTTCAGGACTAAGGGTAGAAAAACAAGAAAATATATAGAACGCAAGGAATGAAAAACTGACAAATGATGGATACAGAAGCTCTGTCCCTTCAGTTTTATCTGAGCTATACCACATTACCACTCCTGGGTTCATCCCTCTCAGTGCCTGCATCCTTTGCCCAACTCTCAGCTTGTAGGAGCCCTCACTAATGCCTCTCCTTTTGTCAGTGGGAAAAGGGGACTTACCCTTAAACAGAGAGAGACTGGAGACAGTGAGGAAGCACCGTGACAGGACCCTGCAGAGAGCCTCTCCTCTGATAGATACGGGCACTGCCAAGAAACAGAGGAAACAGAAGGAGAATACCGGGTCAGATGTACATAGATGCTTTAAAATTAAGACATGGCAAAAAGTCAATTCCTAGCACAATTTTTCAATGGGCTGACTAAAATTACTCTGTTTTCCAAGCACTTAAGACATGGAAGCTCAGTCAGGTTCACAGCAGCATAATAAAGAAGGACCACAAACACCTGGCCTGTTCTTACTGCAGACTTAACCCAAAGTTACTGCTTCCAAAACTCTTTCTATAACATTGCCTTCACTTATCAGCTATTGGGCTGTAACATACTCTGTTTTGCCTTTCTTGAGACAGGCTATGAAAGTCAGTCCTGAAACAAGATACACTTGATCTCTCAGGGTGGATACGTACCTCAGACCACATCTTTCTTTACAAGATTGAGAGAGTGAAGAAACAAGGCAGAAAACAAAAGAAACTAATGCTTCAAGTACAGCAATTCCTGTCATGCTGCCCTAATTCATCCGTTTAAGCACACCTCAACACAGCAGCACATCGCTCATGCTCTACCATCACAAACAGATGCTCTGGAACAGGACTCTGAAGGCCTGAAGTTGTCACTTCTCTAGCTGTAGCAGATTGCATCGACAAACCTACTTAGCAAGAGCTATCTACAAATAGTCTGCATTTGCAGACTGGCAAGATGATAAAATTCATTACCTACCTGTAAGACTTACCACCCATGGCACCATAACTGCCCCGATTTAAATTGGGACAGAGAGAAGGTGTATCTCAGTACAAAAAGGGAAAACCCTTCTCAGAGCAAGAGGGAAAAAGCTCCTTCACCACCACCACCAAATTGCTCCAGCAGGCAATATGGTGTCACTGAGGAGGTATCAGAAACCAGGAACCCATGTGGATTTTCAGGATGCCAAGCAACATCTTCATTTCAGTCCTTCCTCATAAGTAGTTACTTTGACAATGCTCGAAGTGAACTACTCCAAATGACTACTTCCTCAAGACTGGAAAGTCTTAACATCATGTTGCAAACTTGCATGTATCTTAAATCTTTTTTTCTAGTTTCTCCAAAACATTGGGTCAGTGTTACCTTAACCCTTGACTTAAGGAATTTTAAGTGAAGATATATTGATGTTTTGGAATATCATAAGTCGTCTTTGTGAACTCATATATCATAATCTTAACTTTATGAATTATATTTGTCATCTTTTTAAACCATTTAAATGGCTCTCCTGTGTGTTATATGACAAGAATAAAACTAAAGACTAGTTTTTTAAAATGGATTATAAGTGTCCATGTCACCTGGTATTCCTCAAAATGTTGATCTTCATTTTAAAATAGTCTGAAAAGTGCTTTTTGGAACAACTGTCTATCATCTCTGCATATGTGAAATGCTATTGAAAGAAGAATTGAAAAAACCAACATGCCCTGAATGTTGCAAGTTATCATGAGGACAGATGGTTTCAAACCAACAAACACTGGCCAAATATATTTAAAAATGTACATGTGTGTCATTACTGAGGCATCTAGTATAGATGCACAGCAAGAAAAAGCCAGCTAAGTCTCCCCACCCCCTTGGTTAGCAACATGCACAGAATGGTGCTCTGTCTGCCTCACTGGGATGGAGGGCAGCACATCCAGAGATGCTGTGCTGGGAACCCAGATGCTTCAGACTCTGCACCGCCAAACTCAAAACCAAAGAACGACCTGTGTTAAAGTGCAAGCGCATTCACAACAGTTAGACTTTTATGCTGATGCAACATCTCCCATTTCCTTACTTGATATGGAAGCCAAAACAAATGTGGAGGATGAACATTGGTATTTCAAGACACACACAGACACACAAAAGCACACCAAATGAGTATGTTGAACATTATTCTCAAGGAACCATTCTGCTCTGTCTCACCCCCAACTACTCTTTCCTTATGAAGTTGCTATGGTGATGGCAATTATTCTTGATCAGCAGGATACAGTAATTATTGCAATAAAAGTCACGTAAAGCTTGTCACTACATGTGTGAGACAGTGATTGTCTCTTCAATTATGCACCTTCTCTGCCCTCCCCCACCTTTTAAGGTAGGGTGTTGGGGTTTTTTGTTGCAATTATGTAGTAAAAGATATGAAATTCAATTATTTCTTGCTAATATCAACTTCGCAAGAGATGATAGGCAGTTGCTAGCAGCTGTTTGGATGAATCCAATAAGACAGTCTGTGATAATTTCCACAATAAAAAAGGTAAATAGGACTGGATTTGAGAGAAATTATGGTAAAAATTAAATGATTTAGTATTTTGAAACCTATTCTGAAGAGCTTTAAATAATGGCCTAAAGGTTTGCAGTCAATGAAATCCCTCAGTTCTCCTGTTTGATGCCTAGTTCATGGATGCAGTATCTTAAACTGGACAGAAGAGTCCCTGTAATTCCAGTTTGGAAACTGTCTGCAGTGTCCTGCTGGATGCATTTGCAGCAGGACGGTGCCAAACAGCAGAACCCCTGGTTCTGGAGCAGCAGAACGGATCCAAACTTAATGGTGGTTGCTCTTACCTGATCAGCTCCACAGCAACTTCCCCGAAGACTTGTTTACCCCCTATTTGTCATTTTAATTGGTAGACCTTCATTTTCAAAGTAGTTGCAAAAATTAGATGATTGATGGAGAGAGTAACATGATATCAATATTTTGAAGACATCCATCATGAATACTAATCTTATATATAACCATACATTGAAGCCTTTCTAGAAATCAATCTTCTCTTTTGTGTGCCTAAGTGCACATAAAATGTTAACATACACATTTATACAAAAACACTTTGCTTTAGGATATCCATTGTATGTTGAGCTGGAACAACCACCAGTGGGCTGAGTGATTCCTGACTGGCATTTGGGTATTGATGCTTTGGCTGTTGCTTACAAGTTGTGCCAGCCATACTGCCCAAATGTTTGTGTCTCCCCTGTGACCATAAACTGCATCCCTTTCATTACCCTGGATCAAGCAGAACCTATCCAAACTGCATTTTACAATATCTTGTTTCATCTCTACATTTTGTAACTACTTCAAAAGAAAGAAGAGGGGAAAAAATATCACATGCTATTTTCAGAAGGTCGTCCGTTGGACAATAGCATCACAGAAATCAATCAGCGTTTCAGTAATGCAAGTGTTTCAAAGAGCAGAAAAAGTTGTTTATGCTAGTGTAAGATCTGCTGA
>NW_010174013.1:25813-56715 GCF_000695765.1 Mesitornis unicolor
TTCAAACACTGCCTTAGGAAGGTAACTGTGGCTCTTTTAGTACCTATATGACACAATCTTTTGTTATGCTTCTCTATGACATAATGTTCTGTAGTCATTAATATGGGACTAATCTTAGAGGCATCTCATCTGCTCTCAATGGAATGGGAGTGGGGCCAGATTCTTAAGTATGCAAAAATCCAAGAAGAAGATTTATATGTCTATCAGCATGTATTCATTACACAAAAATTATTATTTCCTTACTATCAGTGTAACCAGCACTTCACAATGTATAGCAATTAGGCAGCCTCTATCAAATAGACATGGAGGTTTAGGGGAAAAAACAAGAATTCTGCCTGCCTTGAACATAAGTCAAGACTAAGAAGCTTGCAGTATAGGGTCAATACGGGGAGCTCAACCATGGTTTTTTCCATATTATAGGAGACAACAGAAAGAGAAGATGGGAAAATGCTTTTGACAGGTCTGTTTCAGCCAGGCATTTGGTCAGTTACAATTTTAAAGGACAATAATGACAAGTCTCTCTCAAAGCAATGGAAACTGGCATCAGGTGAGGATCCTGGAACCCGGATTCATGGTGTACTGCCTACTTACTATAAACTTTCTCTATGACCTTGACCATAACACTAAAACTTAAATTTAAAGTCCAATAATTGAAATTTTTCAATGTTGAGACACTTTGACAAGACCGCAGGTCTTAGCGCTGACACCCAGCTGCCAAATAAACAACGTCTGTGTCCTTCACACATCACACATCTTAAACACAAAACCCACCCAAATGTTTTTAAATACTTTGGAGCACACAGGATGTCACAGCACAAATTCAGCATCATCTGAACTAACAGATGTTTGGGTTTTGAGCGGGCTGACCACTAGGAGCTTCTGCTGTGTCTTCAAATGTCATTTCTCAATTACCGAAATCTAAACTCATACACAGAGCATGTTTTCAAAATGAAGACAAACATCACCTTGAGCTGAAGCCTTTCCATCATTTTGCTGTTGGTTGCCATCTCAAGTTACACCCTGAATGTTCTGTTTTCTGATGGTCTAGTTCAAGAAAAGCAACGTTTTTCTTGTCAAAGAAATCTACATATCTTTTGCACACACACATGCAAATACCCTACACACTCACACACATACCCTAGCACTGACTAGCCAACTCATTAAGAGCTGCTTAGCTAACATGCCTTTTGTTTTTTTTCTCCCTCTAGCATATCCTATTTTCTAAATTTTACATCCAGGACTCTATACAGAAGGTGATCAGTTATTTCCTTTCTATGTGAAGTATGCAGACCTCTCTGCCCCAACAAGACAGTGTTTCACTTGTTCGCCTTCCGAAAGGGATGGCTGGAAGATGCACCAGCCTTCCGCAAGGAGATCAAAGAGCTGCTGAGACATGCGGTCAAGTATTTCCCTTTCATCTGAATATATTGTTTGTGACCGTATGCCATTCTTAAAAGGTGAAGAAGGTTTCTAATCATTGCAGGAAGAGCACTCAGAGATGACAGCAGAGAAAAGGAAAGATTAAGAATTGCTTATAAGCAGGCTACTATACGGGAATAGCAGGTTGCATATTTGGAGTAAACCAGATATAGGCTTCAGCAGCAACAAAAAATTAGAAATTCATGGAACAGAAAAGAAATAATCATTAAGCATTGATACTTTATGATGTTACAGAGGTTGCTTTATTCCCAGTAAATGTATTATACTTAGATACGCAATTTGTTTTGCATTTCCAAGAATTAACACTGCACTACAAGGAAAAGGACTTAAATTATTTGCAATACACTTAATGATTCTGAAGAACCAGAGAGTCACCAAATTCATAAAGCAAAGCAGTGGAGAAAAATTATCCTATATTCTGATAAATCACATTATAGAGAAAACGCAAATGAGACAGAATTTTCTACACTGCAAATATACAACCTCAGAACTTAAAGTTTCTTCTAGTGCAGCTTTTCTTTTAGTTCAACAATTCAAATTTAAAACATTGAACTGAAATTTGTTCAAATTTCACTTTGTTGTTACAACATCTCTCATAACAAAGTGGACCAAACTCCGTCTCCAACTCCTTTGCTCTAAGGATGTGTCCTTTATCCCTAGAAAAGATCTAATAATATTTCTGCAATAAAAACAAAGTAATAAAGATGGTTTTATTTTCTATTTCTAATTTTCTACACTGTGGCAGCGCTAAAGGAACGACCCGTGAGGAGCAGCTACCCAGTTGAGCTTGGCGAGCTGGGTAGTGATGCGCCCTCCCTGGGCATGGCTGGAGGCACCAGCAGAGCTCACCAGCAACCCCAGCAGAGCTCCTCGCAGCGCAAGGATCCAAGAGCCTGCAGCAAGCCCTGCCACCTCAGCACCCACCAGATCACCCAGCAGGTGAGTGGCAAGGTATCCGCTCTGAAATATGTTTGACTGCCAAGAATTCAAGCTCCTTCAAACCCATCGAGTGGTTCAAGTGCAGCAGATGTACTGAGTGAGGGCTAAGAGCAAGGGTTGCTGCGTGCCTGACCTCCCCAGGAAGGAAAGAGGTAAAATCCTTGCATTTTCTGAGGTCCCCTGAGGCCACCCCTCTCCAACAGTCACATCATGCCAGTAGCCTACAGCTCCAAGCTCCTCTGGATTGTTGCTGTTAGGGAAGTACTACAGTGAATAATCAGTGAAACATGGTAAATCTCAAGAAGCAGATGGACCTGCTATGTGTAGATGAGTTGCATCATATTTCTGTCCTGGTAATATTTTCACTAAACCAAAATTAAAATAAGCAGTATTAAGTGAAAGTATCTCCTGTATAAATATTTATCTAGGGAAGAAAAAGTGTCCTTCTGAGCAGCCACAGGTGCACAGACAAACACTCAACACCAAATTCCATAAAATAGCCTTTGGACAAAACGCCGAGCAGTGTTTGGACAGATGGCTAGTTTTCCTATAAATGCTTCGTTTTACTTCTATTGTTTTTTTCAGGGCAGAGCACCATACTGGAAAAAAAAAATCTATAGCACCCTTTTCTTCCCATGAATTATACAAATAAGAGTTTACCACAGTCCACGAATAAATTGCAAGGTCACTAAAACATTCAAGGTACATGCCTTTCCCCAATGCATATAAATATATATGTATATTAGCACTAAGCACAAGCTGTAGGAGTCCTGCTTGCAAAGAAGCAACTAGGAAAGCTGAAAGCCTCAGGGGTCCAAAACTGAAAGACTGAAGAGTCCCATAAAAACTCAGAGGCGTATAAAAAAGGAAAAAAAAGGCTTTGGTGAAAAGTGTCAGTGAAATCTGAAATAGAGAAAAAAATTCTTTCAACTCCTGTAGCTAGCTGAGGCAAGTTCCTAGGTATTTCTTAACTGGGAAGATTCTTCCCTTTGGCTATATAGCAGCAACTCATGCCTACAGGAGAGGAGAAAGCTGATAACTAGGAATAAGTGAACTAGTTTAGATAAAGAACTGACTTCAACCTCTGCCCAAGGTTTGAACTCAAGGCTTGCTTTTAAAACCAGTATTAGGAAGCAGTAGGTAGTTTTTCTCCTTTCATTTTTTCCTTGCTCCCCCTTTCATCAAAACCTCCTTTTCTCCATTCCTGGTGAAATTAGGAGATGTGCTAGGATCTTGCATCCCAAAGAATGTTTTTATTCAATTTTACAGTCCTGTCAGTCCTGTAGCTCCTTTTCAGTCTCCCATTTGAGAGGTTTGTCAAAGGACAGAACCCAGTCATGTTACTTGAAATGGCTGGTCCCAGATCACAGCGCCACCTCTGCCTCATTTTCTGTGGCCAGCTAGTGGTACTTCAGACTTCATCACCAAGGAATCTGTAGATAAGATTCCTACATAACATAAAAAGCAGGAAGAAAATAAAGGTTTTCAAAACATATTAAGGAGGAGATCCAGGCAATGTCAGATAAGAAGTAATTTTGACATCGGCTGCTCTGTGTGTACGTACACACAGCACCACTGCTTGGGCTTTCTGTAGGCAGCACGCTGTGACAAGACAGCTAAGGGATGAATTTTTCCTGTTGCCACACTGTGTGGCAGCAGGAAAATAACTTTCTACTCTCTCTTTCCAGTATTCTGTACAAGTTGCCCGTTCTTTAAGAAGCAAAATGTTTATACACATGAGAAGTCCCACTACCACCAGTTTTGTGATATTAAAGCACATGCTCTTGGCACAGTAATAGCAACAGATTTTTCAGTGCTTAAAAAGCATAATTGTTCTCAGAATAACAAGAACGTTGGTTGGGATATTTTTCCCCCAATGACTTAGAAAAGCATCATATTTCTATTGTAAATCTGTTCCCTCAGTTAATGCAGTGCCATCAATAGACAAAGTGGCCTTGGCTCTCCTTGCAAGCCTGCTACTTTCTGACTGTGCTTCCTCACACCGTAACTCCACAGCACAATGCTCAGTCTCTGAAAGCAGCCAGAAGCAGGTGATAAGTAGATTCAGGAGGGGATGTACTAGGAACAAACAATTGGTTTAAGATCGTTATCTAATAAATCTTCATCTCAAACTCACATTTTTATGATGGCCTGTGTCAAAAGTGTCACTGATCTTGCCCTGTTTAACTCAGGCAAAGTGGACACACCATTCAGGAGTCTACCAACTCCTTTGATCTGCTCCCAGTCTTCCCAAGACAACCACATGGCTGTTAGAAAAATACCACTGTATCTCTGACATCTCAGATATTCTGTGCTGTGAGTCCATTGTAGCAACTACCATTGCACATCTTCTGCTTTTCATCCCTTTGGCCCCACAAGACAGGAAAAAAAACCCCACAATAAAAGCATGCAGTTAAAGCAGGGCTGAGAGACAAGGAAAGCAGCAGCTGTGAGAGCTGCCTGCATAAGCTGATGAAGTTGACGGGAGCAGTGAAGAGTCATCAGTGGGGATGTCACCATGAATGACAAACATTTTTCCAGGAGAAAAGAAATAATAAGAGCTCATTAAATGAGAAAATGATAATAGTGTGTGCTGATTTTCAAAAGTTTATATCTCTGTTCTCCATCTTGGCTCAGAGTCATTATAGTAAAATGATGTTTTATGATTTATTGAAAGGTATTTGGTGAAATATTTCAAGCACTGGCAAAGAAACAATCCACTAACAGGCAAACTCGTTTCCAATATAATATCGTCTGAGTAACATCTACAGGAAAACAGCAGCCACCTCAGCCTAACGTTGCTTTATTTGGAAAAAACCCACCATCCATGCAAAAAGGAAAGCACTGCATTTGATGAAGTTTCCCTTCTAATTCACCTAGTTTTCTTTGGCTGCTTTATAATGAACACTATTAGCAAGACAGAGCTGCTTTTTCAAAAGTTTTGGGAGCATAAGAAGTTCAGCACTAAGGGAAGAAGAGCGATTCCTTAAAAACAATTCTAACACATGCATTCATTTTGAAATATGAAGACTAAAGATAGACGAATGTTGAAGAAATTTAGGTAGCAGTAAGTTACAACTGGAAGCCCTCTGCATGGCAAAGCATGCCTCTGGAAAATATACTATCTGTTGGTCTCAGAAAAAATAAGGAACCAAAAGGGAGTGGAATGTGGTGTTAACAGGACTTTCCTTGGCCACTTGAAGTCTCCATGAACAGTTTAGATACTTTGCAGATGCACCAAACAGCCCAGTAATATGGGGCGGTAAAAGCTGGTCCTGTATTCCAGGGACGCTGCTCTTCATGTCAGCCTTGGAAGCGCCCTGCAGCTTGCACCTTGTACTGCTGCCCTCTCAGTGCTCTAAATCCTAAAACCTCTGGAGAGGTTCTGGTATTCAAAGCTCTTTAAATCATGGGGTCATGATGATATGTTTCATCTAAAACTTTTAATCTGACATTTTTAGAGGCTTCTGTGGCCACAGCATTCTCTGAACTGTACGTAGACTACATATCAATGTAATGCATGAAGCTATTGCATTTGTGAAAGCTGTTTTGAAAGCATTTAATCACATAGTCCAAGCACTGCTGATGGCCTCCAGAATCACCCACTGGACGCAGCTTAAGAAGAATGCTGTCTCCTGTAGTGGCACTGTCTGTATTTTGGGAAGAGGAAAAACTTATTTAGTATGTGGATGTACACTTAGAAAAAAATCTATAAAGGTGCCAGTCAGGCATCAAATATCTATTTCCAGATACTCTCTTTTCTAAAACCATGGGTGGCATAAATAAAAATAAAAAAAGGACTCTTAAATGAAGTAGCCATACCTGCTCAAGTAGTCTTTAAATATTTAGCCAATTTCAGAGAAAGATAAGATCAAAATGCAGAATAATCGATATAAGCTAACACAAGGCTTAAATTTTACCTGCCTTTTCCTATTTCTCTTCCAAAATATCAGAAAGTGATAAAATATGGTTTAAAAATAAGCATGCTTAATATACTCTCAGATGAACAATAAACAGCTAAAACAAGCTTTTTGGCTCATTCTTTTAAAATGCAACTAATGTATAATCCTAGTAACACTTAACATTCATTTGAATATGAAAGGATTTCAGGCTAGAGGTGCTAATAAGAACACCCCACACTTCAGATTTAAACAGACATGGCAATTTGTATTTCAATAAGAGGAAAAAAAAAGAATCACTGTTCAGTCTTGAGGCAGAAATACCTTCACTCCTACACTGTATCCATTTACAGTACTTACATGCACACATTTTAGCATCACTAATGCAAACCATGCTTCAGGAAGACAATTTAAATTGCCCTTCAAAAAGCCAGAAAAAGGAACATATCATTAACATGACAACTCTACTCCTCTTAAATGCATGAAGGGTTGGTTGTGCTACAGAAAGTTACAGGTAGGTGTAAATGAAAAAATACATTCTTCACTTGGTGATAAGGAAAATGTGGAAACAGAAATGCCAGTGTAACAGGCTGTCTTCTGCTTTTTCTCACTCTTCAGATCTGACAGCTTCAAACTTAAGCTACATATAATAAGGTTGGAATCCCTTACCTGTTGGGAATGTAGTACACACATTTGCTGGAGCTTTAATGAGGAAAAAAATAACAAAAAAACAACTCATCACTAGCACTGCATCTTGTTCTTTCATTTCTTGTGAGCCTCATCAGCATTTTCTGTCTTGTCAAAGTAAATTTTAATTGCTACATGATGAAAATTTTTATGATGTTACCTTTTTTGAGCCAGACCTAACTTCAGATTCTGTACATATAAGATGCTGTAGGAAACCTAGAATAAGTTTTGAAAACAAAATCCTCAAAAAAATCAGTTTTAACTGTCTTGATCTTTTTATATGATTAAATGATTACCTGAGTTTACCTAGAAGTGACTAGGAAATGCAAGCAGAGCACTCATTCACTTTTTATTTTAATGAACTGCTTCTTTCATCTTTAACTCATCAAATCTGTTTAGTTGATAAATAGCTACTTCTAAGAGCATACTAGCAAATTTGTCCCCTCAAAATCGCATGTCTGTAGTATATATGAACATTTGCTTTAAATATCAGAAATTCTCACTACAAGATACTAGAAACTTGAGAAAAAGAGCATAAATTCAAGAGCATAAATTGCAATGAACATATCAGCTTTACTCATTTTTCTCATGATATTACCCAATTGATCTATCTTAATTGTTTGAGATTTAATGATTGTAGATTCAGGGCACATTTTTGCTGAGGCTGTTGGTGGAAGTCACACATTCCATGGGTGTTCTTAGGAAAAGAGATAACATTTGTTGTATGCAAATTAGTGCAGGCTGTAATGGGAACACCTTAAGCAATTTGATGGAAAACCTTGTGAGCTGCCAAGCCAAGTTTTAGGCTACAAAGAGGAAAGATAAATATTAGTAGTTCTGAAAATATGCTGCAGAAATTAAAAAACCTGCGAAATAAACCCCGTACTTCTTCCTATGATCTAAAATAAGGAAAAATTGAAGACTGTAAAATTATCCTAATACTGTGTTTGCTGATATAAAGTTCCTAAAGTACACAAGTTCCTAAAAATCTTCCTTCTCTTTCTCAGGCATGTACACTGATTTGATTATCTCCACAAACCTGGGTCTGAGACATAAGAGATTGCTGCTGCTTTCTCTTTTTTGTGAGCTATTATTTTCCCTGTGACTTTTATGCTTTTGCCACTGTTCAAAAATATCTTTTAAAATCTGATGTAATAAAGACAGAATTACATCCCTAGGCCCTCAGAAAGATCAATAAGTAAGTTAATTTCCTGAGTGGCCATACAGCTCCTGGTTTGTAAGAGAGAAAAAAAGACTAAAGGACACAGAAGTACAGGCCCAGAGAGACATGGCTCCAATTCCCTGCAAATATGGACACCCGTGATGGTCACGCTGGCTAGAGTCCACCTCTCTTCACACTAAGATATATTCACATCTCTCAGAAATAAGAAGCAAGTGTCCCATTCCAGGAGTAGCATCTTTTGGGACCTACAGTGGGGAATGAGGGGGAAGAAGAGCGAAGGGCAGCAAGTGAGGAAGAGACATCCGTGAGGGATTTGTGTCCCACCTCCCCATGGCACGGCC
This sequence comes from Mesitornis unicolor, assembly GCF_000695765.1. Taxonomy (NCBI): domain Eukaryota; kingdom Metazoa; phylum Chordata; class Aves; order Mesitornithiformes; family Mesitornithidae; genus Mesitornis; species Mesitornis unicolor. Next base: position 34,303 of record NW_010174013.1, read on the forward strand.
TAGCACAGTGCAACCTCACCTGTGACATACAGCAGCCACACACCTCCTGGTCAGATTCATACCTTCTGCCCTCCTGGACACTTGTTTTTCCTCTCAGGAATAACAGGCTATGGAGAAAACAGAAAAAGGGAAAGGTCATTCTGGTCAGCAGACACTCTGCTAGCCTCATGCTGGACCACAAACATATGCACACAGGGAAGTGCTCTAGAAAAGGGGAAGATTGTCAATACTTTTAATGGAGATATTCCTGAGCTTTCTCACCTCTACAAAACCAGCTCTTCTCCATCCTCAGCTAAGCCTGCTTATGCAACCCTTCAGTGACAAATCCCAGCTGGGTCCAAGACCAACTGCAGAGAGCAACCAGCACATCCTCACTTATGATCACAGTGCTGTTCTCCAACAGAAGAAGATACCACCTCCTGTGTATCTCACCAACACCTCCTGCCTCTGCTCAGCAAACCTCTTGACTCAGGAGAGGGCAGCCCTATGTGCGTTACAGATTGCAATGGCCGTACAAAAAGCTTTTACAGCTGAAGTGCTCTGTCTTCAACACATCTATGCCTCACTGTTGTCTGCTAACCAAGCACAACACTTACATCCAGAGCTATCACCAGACAGGAGACTGGTGAAAAGTTGCATAAGACTGGTGAGAAGTTGCGTAACTGCTACTGTGACTAACAGAGGTCTCACTATTCCATTTAATCAGCAAGTTTCCCACATAAATTTCAGTTTAATGTTCAGTAAAAGATATGATGTCAAGACAACAATATTTTCTTTAAAATTGTCTGTTATGGGGAATGTAATGCAATCTCCAGCAAACTTTTAGCTACTGTCACAGTTAGAGGCTGTCTCAAGCTGGTTCAGGTGGCTCTCAGCAACCAGCTCTATCCTCTGCATCAAATGTTTTTCAGTGTCAATCCTTTTCTTTCAAGATTAATGATAAAAATGAAATAGCACAGGTCAAGTCTAGTAAGATTGCTTTAGAAACCCATTCACTCAACTAGTACTTCCTAGTTCACAGTCAAAGGCCTTGTTTGAGCAGATTTTAATTGACCTTGAATGTACAAATTTCTTCCATTGTTCCAATTTAACCAAATAACACTCTACCTCAAACAAACTGGTATTTTCTACTATATACCTGATTAACAAAGCTTATTATGGCATTTGTATACCACACTTACACCTAGGTGTTATTTTCCTTGAAGCCGCATTGATTGGCTGACACAGAACCATGCATCTATTCAAGCACATAAACCATGTAGTTTGTGTGTGAAATGCTCCATCTAGCAGGCCTATGGGTTCTTTTGCAATTCAGTTTGTGTATTTTTAAAGTCAAGTCCTGGTGTAACTCTGGAACTTCCCAGTTTTTCCAGAGCTGGGGGAGTGTGAGAATCAGGTAACTACATCCCTTTCCCCACTAATAACAGTTCACAGACTTCCTTGCTTAACTCTCTGAAAACTTTTGGATGGCTGGCATCTAAATTTACTATGTTATATTTGCTTTTTAGCACCATTGTTTTTTCCTGTTAGAAGAGCAGGTCCTCCACTGGCCCACTAACTGAACACATCATCTCTTTTTCCTGCTGGGTATTATGACCTACCTGTCTGAACAGTCAATGATTCAATAGTGGTACTGCAGTATCAGGCTAAGGGATGATCAGAATTCATTCTGCTCCTATTGCTTTCAGAAAAAAAGGAGCTGACTTTATTTTCACTGGCCCCACATTGCTCCTTGCCCCTGGCAGACATGCACAGAGAATTCACTAGCATTGGCCTCTCTGCAGCCACTTCCATTTCCCTTTCAGTTTAGGATTTCTCTTCACTTTCAGGGGAAAAACCAGCTCATCAGAGTCTTTTCTCTCAACAACAACTTAGTGGCTTTGTAAACATCTGTTAAAGTATTGTTAAACAACTCCCTGCTATTAATTGTGTTTTTGTGTCAAATGCTTGCTTTCTCCTAGTTGATGTGGCTTACAGTTACCGCTTTTCATTGTGAGGAGTCAACTCCATTAAGGTTTTTGATGCAGGAGGGGAAATAGAAGACCAAGACTGTAGATAAGCAAGAACGACACTGGGACTCACAAGGCAAGCACCTTACACGGGAGAACTTAACACTCGTTTTGTCTTGTTTGTAAAAAGGAGGCACCTTGACTGTCTCCCTCTCTGCTGGCACCGTGCTGCCCTGCAGCAAGGCAGTGGACGTGGGGAAGGATAAGTGCCAGTAAGGGAAAGTCACTCACTCTGGGGGCTGCTGGGTTAATACCCAGGTTACCCGGAGGTTCTTTTTCCCTGCCTGCAGTCACTAACACCGGATCCTCAGCCCAAGACTCCAGGCACTACGTAGCTCGTGTAACACCCAGCACCAACGGGCCAGAGACTGGTGTGGAAAAGCAGAAGAGCCCCGTCTGTCGCTGGTTACTGCACACTTTCTCTTACCAAAACTCAGCTCTAACTTGAGAGCTGTCTGGAGCACCCAGCAGTCACTTTTCCATACTTGTCTGGAAGGACAAGTTCTGGAAATCACCACCTGTGTACATTTCAAGAAGAGAACCTAATGAGTGCTGAAAAACACACCATAATGTCAAATTCAAGGTAACACATACAGCTTCTGCACTCTTGCATTAACTTTTCAGTTTCCAAGGTTTAAATTTAGTATATCAAAAGTTCTAAGAGTAATCAAATCCACTTTAACAGGCTTTTAGTGTAAAGGGTAACATGTATAAGCTTTCTTAAGCAGCCAAAAAAAAAGTTTACATTAAAAGATGTAACAGATACACAACTATGCTCAAATATTTTTATTTGTCTAACATATGAAATAAAACAAGTTACAGCAAAGCATGAAATCTGATGAGGATTCTACCTTAAGGAAAAAAAAAAGTCTTTTGTAATAACAAATAGTTGGAACCAGCACATTGCTTTAGCGACATTGTTCCCTTCAAGACAAGTCTAAACTGTTCAACATTATGAAAACTCTTGCCTATTGCTTTGTACCAGAAAATTTATTACCCCGAAATCATTTACAACAGACAGCATGCATTCCAAAACTGATTTGTTACTTTAGGCCACAACAACTCACTTTCAAAGCTTAAAGAATCCATTATACTGTGCAAAGGAAAGAGCATGAACAAGACACCTATTAGAGATGAGTTTAAATGGAATTCCATTAAAAAGTTTAGATCGAGGAAGCCTACAAACATGGCCATACAACTCACCTGAAGCATTCTTGGCACAGCAGACTGGGGAAAAAGATTGAATACAATTTTTATTTCATAAAGTGTGCGAGCATTTGTCACAATTTCAGCAACCTGCTTTCTTGGTTGGGAGAAGGAAGCAAGCCAGTTAGAGAAGTCAAATATGATTAACACAGGAACTCTTCTGTTTGGGAGATGTTATTACCTGCTTACAGAGTGCAGTTCATTTGTTTTACTTTGGTGCAGTGCAAGACGTAATATGTGTGTTCAGCACTACTCTGTTTCTATTATTTTGTTATAAGCAACAGTAGGCACTTGGGTCAGTGGGAGCTATTTGATTTAAATGTTTTATATGTTTTCCAGTTCTGGAGGCCACTGAAATTTAACAGCTGCGTCTCTGGTCTAATCAGTTTTCCTAACATCAGAGAGAGCGTTACGCCTCAAGAGGGAAAACCAGCTCAAAGAAAGTAAGAAGTCACCAAACCCAATAAAGACACTGTTTTCTCAAGCCAGGTTGTGAAGGGGCCGCAGAGGCTGGGGTGGGTGCAGCACCCTGGGGCTCAGGGCAAGGAGTGCAGAGCACTGAATGGATTTTAAAAAGGTGACCCAGGGGCTCAGGTGTCAGCCGATGCTGGACTCCACTGGGCTGAACATCTGCATTTAAAGATCAAAGAATCTATGCAGAAAGCCAAGATTTAGAAAGTTACCTATATGCTTTGATTTACAGCCTCTTTAGTCACAAAAGGCAGTTCTCAGGGTTTTTTCTTTTTTTTTTTTTTTACATCACTGCAAAGTCACGTCATTAGGAGTATTTTTCTAGTAAGTTATCACGAAATTTGAAAGGTAGCACAGAAACGGCGTACAGAAGTGATATGTACTTCATCAGCATTTTAAAGTCCCGTATTTCTTTGAACTGCGGCATACACCCAAACAGCTCAAGCTAGGCTTTAAATCGTGTGTAATACTATATGACCAAAATACAGAAAGCTGCTCCAAAAAGAAAAAAACAAAAACAAAAACCCAAACTAAAACATACAGCACAACTGTGAGCAACCGAGTGTAGGTGCTGAGCTGCCTCCGGGGTTTAGCCCACAACAGCAGATAACCGAGCTCTGCAGGTGACGGTGTTGTTCCCAGTTGCACACATGGGTGTTGTCAACTCACAGCACAGAGGAGCCCCAGCAGCACAGAGTCCGCCTGTTGCTGTTGCAGAGAAGCTTCTCAACCTGCTCAGGGGCTGATCAAGCTAAAAACTGCCTGGAGTCATGTTCCAGCGCTTCAGTCCACAACTGCTACTGCTGCAAATGGCTTTCATTTTTTTTTTTAAGGCTATTAAAAATCTGCTCTTCCTTCAGCTTTAACAATTCTCCTCTCTTTCTTATTTTATCCAAAACCCACATCTATTTTGTTTTTCAGTTATCACTTGAAATATTGACTGTAAAAAAACCCAAACTGGTTAAAAGCAATTGAAGCTATTCTGAGCATACTAATTGCAGAATGAGGTACAGAGTAAAAAAGAACATGATTATCTAACATTTAAACAATTTCCTTAAAGCTACCATTTAAGACCTGGATCTTCTATGATCTTTGTCCAAGAGATATCACCAGTGACCTTAATGAGATTTATTTAGGCATGCATATTACACCATTAAGTTAACAAGAGATTTTATAATACATTGAACCAGCCCTGTTACAGGTGAGCATTTACATTTAGTAACAGCCAGAGGGGCTCCCAAATGAGCTTGTATCCAGCTGATTTTTTCTTTCCTACAGCAGTGCTACTTCTTAGTGAAGATAATGCATCCTCAAAGAAAATACAAATGTGTTATTTTGAATAAACAAGGCATTTCTGCATCTGGGTCAACTGCCCATGTCTATGTTCTGAAAACCATTTCGAACCAAGGGCAAGTTATGAACTGTAAATTGGCTTTGAAACAGGAAAGCAGAGGGAGGCTAAGCCGAGAACTGAGTTTTGGAAAACCAAAAACTGCGTTTCAAGCACATGCAACTACACAAAATGCTACTAGAAAGCACCCACACCCAAGTTCACATCCACCCCTGACTGCTGCTTTCCAGCCAATCTCTGCATAAAATCCTCCATGAGGTCAGGTGAGGAAAATGCAGTAATGCTTCCAATGGAAATACAGCTGCCAGTTCCTACTTGCGCCTTGGAGTGTCAAGTGTGCCGCGTGCCCCCTTCAACTCTGGGACTAACGCTGAGCTCCAGTTTGTAAACTCAGCGTCGAAAGAGCATGTTTCTCATTTCAAAAACAAACAAGTCTACGGAGCTCTTTTTAAGCAGAGCTCGTTGGCGGGTGGGCGGAGATCAGCATCACACAGTGCGACAGCACAAGGATCAGTCATCAGCCTTTGGTGCACCAAAGGCTTGCTAAAGCCAGGTGTTGAAAATATGGGTTAAAAGGCCAACTTTTAAAGTCCTGGAGGGTTTCTTTTTGTTCTATCCTGATTTTTCATCACATTTCTGGTCACTTAGTACTGTAGCAGAATAATGAAAACAAGAAGTTTTGATTACTACCTTGTAGAAATTATTTAATGCAGCAAATGGAAAACGTTTGTAGTTCATCACAGTCAGCTCTGGGTACCGAAAGCTCTTGTCTTGGCCCTCTGTAATACTTTAGGGCCACATCCCCATTAAATACATCTGCACAAAGCAAAACTTTCAACTGCGTGTCCATGTGATCACTGTGGTAGTAGAAGGGACCAATTTAGAGGATGCTGAAATATAATTACATCATATATCCATTAGAAGGATGATCTCTGCAGCTCCCAGAGAATTTGGCAGAGCATTAAAAGCCTGTCAAGGTTGACCACACAGTAACAGAAGGGGAGGAAGTAAAAAAAAAACAGCAAACCACAGCAAAAAACTGAAAAAGGATTTCTAGTGTGCTTTTGTATTTTTCTTTGATCTAAAATAGAAGTAGTATTCTGGATGTACACCTAAGACAAAACAGTGAGAAAGTACCCAGTGCACCTCCCCATCACTTAGCTTACCCCAAAAAACCAGAGGGGTTCTTGGCAGAATCCTTTCTGCTCCAAGGACACCCCTATCATTACACACTTCTCTGGAAGGTGGGAGGCAAAAGTTCAAGCTCCGAGTATAAGCATGGAAAAGCTCTGCAGAAGTGCTCCTGAAAACTTTTCCAATGGAAACACAACTAAGTATCCATATTCCTGCATTTTAAATCTACAAGTTGTTCCAAACTCCCATTCAGAGATTCTTTTAGTGATATTTCTGACCAGATTTAATTGCAATGTAACAAATATAATAAATGCAGATTTTGATCAACTCTATCCATTCCTCTCCTCTTCCAATTTCCACCTCTCTCAGTGGTCTCCAGCCCAGCCTTAGAAATCTGAGCTCAGATTTGGAAACCAACTTTGATTTTTTTCCTTTGAGGATGCTGATAGTAACTTGCTCCAACTTGTTAAGGGAAGCTCCTCACTTGTTCAACTCTGCAGCTACTGACAGGTTTGCCCAGCCTCATGCAGTCCCTTTACAGTGGTCTCCATTTGCAGGACAGGCTTGTTTTCGACGTTGCTGTTCTGGAAAGGAATGGGTTCATTTGTGCATTTGTCAACTGCCCTTTCTCTTTGGTAAGGCATCCCAATTTAAGCCTGGAGAGCTTGCTTTCTTGTTTTCTGATTACCACTCCTCCTGCTCTTCTGGTGTGAGCAATTTATGTTGCAGGAATGGATAGAGAGTAAAGAGCAAGTTCAAATTTAGAGCTACCTGACAGTTTTAAGTCAGAGATTTTGGCCTTTGACCTGCCAAGATTTTTGGTTTGATTTTCTGCATGGAGCTGCAAGTTTGGTTAGATTTGGGATTTATAGCTTAATAAATGGAACATAGCACTCATGCTGGAAACTAAGCCTTTCTACACAAGTTTTAGCTGGTGTTAGTCTGCATTCTTTACCTGACTTGCTTCGTGCCAGGTTGACGCCAGCATAGGCTCCAGCTCATACTTTGTGCTTTTGCTAAGGTTTTTCCTGAGCCTTCATCACCAGGTTTGACTTGGAGAATACTCTGACACTTTTTTTCAACCTTTGTGGCTCTGCTCTGAACTTGAATAGATTTGACTTTCTAATCCCCTCTATTGATATCTAGGCATGTTTTTGAAACTTTAAATGATTTAGACCCTTCATTTGGAACAAAGGACCTGGCACTGGGCCTTCTCACAACACAACCAAGCTGCTGTAAACGCCGAGCAGACTGGAAGGATGTTGCAATGGTTATGTCAAACCCATGAGGTGCAGATGATGTCTCAATAGCAGCATCTGCCAGTCAAAGGGGCTGGCAACCAATTGTGTTTGCAGCTGAGGCTTAGAGCTGTTCAACAGGTTAGCAAGGCTCCTGAGCTTTCGAGGTTCTCCAGGGACAGGGACGTTCCAGTAAGGCCTGTTCAAAGGAATATTTTTTTTTCTGCATCTTCTTGCCTGAAAAGAATTCATGAACTCTAGTATTGCCGACAGTCGCTGGGACTTCTGTGTGTGCGGGCAGCTATCCTTAGAAGAACAAAAGTCCTTAAAGAATTCAAAACTAGCTTTGAAATGTTAATGAAGGTTTTGTCATATGCATCAGAGGGAGAAGGGCCAGATCCCAAATGTGTCATGGCTGCAGATGACACAGCTAAGCATTTCTGTTTCTATTCCTTGATTTTACATTTTGATTCTTTATAGCATTCACTTAGAAGTGCTAACTTCAACCATATCCAGTATCTACTGAATTTAGCTGCATCTCCAGCAGGCATACTTTTTCAAGCATAGAGGCAAGTTTTATTTTTATATACACATTTAAATAAGAATTATTTTATGATGGTTCACTGTCTTATTATTAAAAATTTCCCACAGTCTTATTAGTATATAAAGCATTCCTTGCCAGATAAGCTGGTCCAAAACTGTCCTCAAAAACATATGGCCATCTCAATGTCATCGTATTCCTTGGAACACAGAACATGTACAACATATGAAATAAAAGATATTCCCCTGAAGTCTATCCATTGCTGTCACAGGATGAAAGCCTAAACTGGCACATTTATTCTGCCTTTAATAGTTATCTTCTGCAAGAGAAAGATATGTCCTTTCTCAGTATGTTCTTTCTTCTGGAAAGGAAGGAATACCAGTCACCACCTGCCACTCTGTTCCTCTTATTGCAGGCTGGATCAGAGAAGAGCCAGTTTGGATCTGAAATACCAAATGTTCTGGATGAAAAAAATCTTAATTTAATTTATTATATCCAGTGGTAACTCCCCTGCTCTCCTGGAAGCAGGGGCTTATCCCAAGAATTACCACACCTTTGTTACAGGTCTGCCTTAAACGTGAACAAGTAACCAGAAGGAACATGCATTAACAGCAATATGTTTTGAATTTTGCCTTAATACAAGATATCAGCTTTTCTGTGGCAACACAACATAGGAGTGTCAAGCAAGTTCCTCTCTGTTTCATTAGTCTTAAAATAACCCTAAACAACCAACTCCCAAAAAACCCAATGCAAAAATTCCAAAACTTAATGAAAAAAACTCCACCCCCCCATGCAAACACAGCTCTGTTTGCTCACTGCATCTTCCAGTCCAGGAAATCGGTTTTCTACCTCTGTGAAGGAATAAAAGGCAAAGACAGAGCACTCAAACTTTCTTTCTCAAAGTTGATAAAGATACAAATCCAGATACTGCTGCATGTGTCCAATTTCGACTCTCTACAGAAACAGAAACCCAGAAAGCTACATATAATCTCACAGAGACCAGCAATCATTACAGAACCAATATAATTAGTGCACTGTAAATTAAAATACAAATTAACAAATGCACAACCAAGATGCCTTCATTTTCTCACAAGTGTTGTATTAGAACTGAAGTCAATTGAAACTGCACTGAAAAGGTGGAAAGAGTAAAAAAGAAAACAAAACGCATGCAAATAGGTTTTAAATCCTCCTTTTCGAATCAGAGGTGTGAGCAGGCGTGTGGAAACGGAGCCAGCTCCACTAGATGGCAACAGGCAGTGGTCGCATTTCCCCACCTCAGGACTCGCACTCTGCAGCTCTGACTCACCCCCCCCCGCTTCTGCTTACTGTCAAATGAATACTGATCTTTTAAATGAAACTGAAAAAGGCTTATTTAACTGTGAGCTTTTCACAACTAAAAATATTGCCTGAAGTGCCATGGTAGTCACATCTCACCGTGCTCCAGATCTGCAGTTCTGCTTTGACTCAGAGGTTCACTCAACTCTCCTGCAAACGGTCAGAAGGGTGAGAAAGGCTGAATATATTCAGTAGGGAGTTGTGCAAGACTGGATGTAGGTACAGAGCAAGAAAATCCAACAGGTAAAGGTTGCCATATTCACACTCATAATGCATTGCTTCAGGGATATTTATTTTGTGTACCCCAAGAATGCCAAATCAGTATTATCTCACTCCTTAGATCGGTATTTTAATCTCCTTGCACTCAAAACACGTAAACTTTCCTCAATGTGCCAGCTGCAGTGCGAGTCAGCCATGAAAACTATTGCCAACAACGAAACTCATAACCAAATTCTGATTCTTAGCAATGCAAGAATCTCAGCCATATTCTGAGACCTTGCTGTAGTTTCAAGACCAATTCTTTTTGTTAGAACTATAATCTATTTCCCTTCCATCATCACTTCATAAAATTCAGAAATGAGGTTTGGTCATACTACTAACATCCTGACAACAATATACCATAATTCAATAAAGTTCTCTTCTTTTGTTGCAAACCAGTATGTTCTACATGCAGGCAGAATTGCTTTATAGATTGTACTGCTTTTGATGTCATCTTTGATCAGATCTGCTCCTTAACTTCAATAGAGCTATTGCAAAGCAGCACCTGCCTAGACAACATCAGAACCAAGACCAACACATTAACTTGTTTTTTAAATTTGTGCATTGACTGAGAATGTTTGTTCCCGACTGCAACAACTGTAAATGAGCAGACAAATGTCTTCCTAAAAATAGACAAAGTGCAGCATTAGCTGCACATCCTTCCCACAAACTGCACTTTGGCTTATTAAAAATTTATGAAGTACAAAACTCACACAGCATCGTGTAAGACAAACCAAGACGCAGGCTCTGTCCCACAGAGCTAACTTACAGGATCCTTCACAAGCAGTAAATATGGACATGCAGTTTCTGTGCCACATGCCCCTGCCATGGGAAGCCAAGTTAGAGAATTAACTGACACACAGAGATGAAAAACGTACACAGAGCACATGATTAGCAGAACAAGGAGGAGAACCAACAACTCTAGTTAACATGCTCCAGTGTTAGCCTTCTGATCTTCTAAAGGATGTAATATAGACAGGGAGGTTGAACTGGATGATCTTTCAAGGTTCCTTCCAACTCCTAATACTCTGTGACTCTGTGATATGTATATGTCTGCCTTTCACTCGCTTTCAAAAGCGCAGAGCCACAAAGATGCTGGAGGGAGTGGAGCATCTCCCTTATGAGGAGCAGCTGAGGGAGCTAGGTCTCTTTAACTTGGAGAAGAGAAGACTGAGGGGTGACCTCATTAAAGCTTATAACTTTGTAAAGGGCGAATGTCAGGAGGAAGGAGCCAGGCTCTGCTCTGTGACAGCCAATGACAGGACAAGGGGCAATGGGAGCAACCTGGAGCATAGGAGGTTCAAGCTGAACATGAGGAAAAACTTTTTCACTGTGAGGATGCCAGAGCATGGCCCAGGCTGTCCAGAGAGGTTGTGGAGTCTCCTTCTCTGCAGACATTCAAAACCCGCCTGGACGTGTTCCTGTGTGACCTGGTCTGGTGATCCTGCTCTGGCAGGGGTTGGACTGGGTGATCTTTTGAGGTGCCTTCCGACTCCTAATATTCTGTGATTCTGTGATCTTGCCCATGGTCCCATGTGTATACAGTATCATGAAAGAAACACAACTGGGATTTACAAGCCTACATTCAGTCTCTTTCATTTAAACTGAAAACCTCAATGCAAACTATCACCAATCTACTATGGCAGTGTGCCAACAGCATGCTGGGGAACATTCACTTTAACACAAAGCTTTGGGGATTTTTTGTATTTTATTCTAAGACAGTTTACAATGTATAAAAGATGAAACAATATAAGTTAACATGAGAGACCTAGGAGAAGAAACTAGAATGAATCTGGCAGAGATCCTAATGCCATCAGCCCCAGCATTTCTTGCAAGCTTTTAGTCCAGGGGTGCATTGCCATAAGCAGTGTAATGTTTCCTTTGCCACTACCACTCAATCCTGCAGAGTGCAAGTTTATTAAAGGCTGCATTTTGACTAATGGTACATCATATAACGTTAAAAACATTTTCTGGTTTTGCAATATTTTTAAAAGAAGCAAGACAATGCATTACAATCCAGGTCCCACAGGTCATTAAACTTTTGATCTCTTCACAGTTCCAGTAGACTAGAAAATTAATCCAGTTGATAAAAGACTAAGTTAACTACCAATGCTAGAAGGAACTTTTTAATTTTTAAATCAAATTCCCTTGTGCCAGTAAACCTTTTGTTGGTTATATCTATCTCCTTTTCAGACCAATTCAGTAATAGTTGTCTTATGCAGAGCTGGGTGTACAATCAGAATTCAGTAGCAAGAAAAAAAACCAAAACATACCGTGTAGCATAGAATTCTATTTCTGAAGACAGAAAAGATTAGCTAGATACAAAGTGAGATTGGGAAAAAAGAAGTAATAAATTTCAAAAAACCCAGCAAAACTCCAATGTGTTCTTCAGTAAGAAAATTGCTCAGAAGGGTGCGAAACCTCACACAAACCCAGCAAGCAGTTTGCTTGGCAGCCCACTAAATCTGCTGCTTTATTCCTGGTTGCTTGTGGAAGATTTTTGGCTTGTGACAGATTGTCGTCAGCTGGCAAAGGAGAACAGGGATGCCCAGATGCCACTTTGCTTCATAACTATCCAAATCCCCTGTGAAGTAGCAACCGGGGTTCGGTCTCTTCTCCCAAATAACAAGCCAAAGAATGAGAGGAAACGGCCTCAAGTTGCACCAAGGGAGGGTTAGATTGAATATGAGGAAAAATCTATTCCCTGAAAGGGTTATCAGGCACTGGCAGGGGCTGCCCAGGGCAGTGGTGGAGTCAGCATTTCTGGAGGTGTTTAAAAGCTGGGGAGATGAGGTCCTGAGGGACATGGTTTAGTGGTGGACAGGTTATGGTTGGACTTGATCTTAAAGGTCTTTTCCAACCAAAGGATTCTACGATGCTATGAAGAGCTAGACTTCAAGCCAAACAGAAATGCAGTTATCTTAATATCTGCAGTGGAAAATTTGTAGGACAAGAAGCAACTTCTCCAAAGCCGGTAGGCAGCAGCATGCCAAGATATGCTGGTAAAGCCTGCAGAAGAGGCATGGGAGAAAATAAGATACAGCTTTTCGACACATCCAGACGAAGAAGCTGGGCAGACAGATGCCCTTTATGTAACTGTTTCTGAAGTATCCTCCAAAACAAGGCACAAGGGGAAGGGGCGTGGTTTGTGTCTGTATGTGTGACAGCCCTCTTCTAGTTTAATCCACTTGCATAAGGAGAGCAAGCAACCTTTTCTACCACAACAGTTTGCTTTTCCTGTCTCTCATGTTTTCAAACCTCTTTTGTTCCTATTATTTCTGTAGATGCACCTGGCACTCCTGTACACAGTGCCCTGAAACCCCCTCAGACAGATCTGTTTTAATATCCTTTGGAGAAAGACCAAATGAGAGAGTTCTACAATTTCTAGATCAGGAGAAATTAATTTGTTTGCAGAATGACTCCATGGACATGTAATAAGCTGAGGCATGACCAGGAAATACGGAGGCAGGCTTTTGACTTGGGGCAAAGCTGCCACATAAAAGACTATCTGGAAAGGGAGAAAGGATGGGAGGAAGATTAATTAAAAAAAAAAATAAAAAAGAAAATCCAGGAAAGCATGATTTCTGGTTAAATGAAAGGCCTATTTTTCCTATAGTTTTAAAATGGTGTGATAATACAGAAAGACTGAGAGCTACTGCTGGTCAAGTAAAGGATGAAGAGGTCCAGACAGAGAACCTGGGAGGAAATGCTCCACAGCTATCTCCTCTGAAGGCAGCAAAATAACGGTAAAACCATGTTTACAAACATGTTTCCTGAATATGTCCATCTAAAAGTACAGGTTTTAGAGCAATAAACTTCCCAGAGATAAGTGTCCTTACTGGGAAGGCATTGATGTGCCTCTGCCTGTGCGCACAGAGTTTGGATTGAGGAGCGAGAATGCCACAGCAGAGCATGCAATGCAGCTGGCACACAGTGACTTCAATGCATGTACAGGGAGGTGATAAATCACTTGGAGCTTCAGGGATTAGGGACTCCTGCCAAACCCGCAAAAATGCTTGAAACTTGATAAGAAAGAAACAAAGAAAAAGTCAATACTATGTAAGCTCTATTTCTTCAACTTGGGCAATATTAACAATAATTAAAAAAAATAAACCAGAGAATTTGGTACAATTTATCCCATGCTTCATTACTGTGCACATCCTGACAAAACACTGATAAGACTCATATTAAATCCCAAGTTTGTGCATCCAATTATTTCACTGAAATGTGATGGCTTACATGTAGAAGTTGCCCTTTATGATTTTCCTGTTATTATGACAAAGGAAAGGGGATGCTTATTAGATACCCCTGGCAGAAATTTTAATTCCATTAAGATAATTTTCAAAAACTGCTTTCAAAACTGAAATAATCAAGGACTCCTGAACTAGCCACAGCAACAACTCATTTTGCTAGAAAGGCTCTGCATTTCTTTTCCTTATACCAAAGCTGACGAGTTACTTTAGGGTATGTCTGAGCAAACCAGCTTACTACTGGTCAAAACCCCACATTACACTGTTGGGTTAACAGGAGCACTCTGTCAGAGTTGATAACAATTCCATACGAACTCCCTGTTTGGCACCTGGGAACACCTGGTGTTTGGGCAGACAGACAAGTCCTGCTTGGCCACATGCTTGACTGATCCTACAACACGTAAGCAATCTTGCGGTGCTTGTAGTCACAGAGTTTCTCTCTGGTGGGCAAAAGTCACAGAAATAAAGACTCAAGCTTGGCAGTTAGAACCCCTAAGAGAAGGTGCAAAACGCCCAGTGGGTCTGGCCAGTGTTCCTTTTAGGTTGGTATTGTCTCTTCAACTATGGCAAAAGAAAGCGTTACTTAGAAAAAATGTGCAAGCCCAGCCACTTTCTCCAGGCCATTCCCCTTACACATCCCTGACATTCACAGCTCCTGTACTGAGGCTGCCATGTCCCCAGGGCTTGTCCATTAATTTGTCTTTGCCTCTCTGAAACAGCTGATGCTCCTTTGGGCAGCCAGTTGCAGAAGGTCTCTACCTGCTGTGTAGAGAAGTATTCCACCTTTTAGTTGTTTTAACTCTTGCAGCATCTTCAGGTGTTTCCCAGCACTAGTGCTCCAAGATTTGGTGAACAGTTCCACACTTGCTTCATCCACCACAATTCAGGATGTCCTTGGATGATAAATCCCTCCCACAAGAATCCACAGCAAGTGCAGTAGAAGATGTAAGTGACAGGAGCTCCTATGATCCTTGCCCAAGTCATACATAACATTAATTCCACAAAGTTGTTCCAGCACAGGAAATAAACGTATTTAATTTTTCCTGTGTCTGGTAATACAGAATGGAAGCTCTGATCACAATCTACTGATATTTGACCAACAGGTCAGCTCCCAAGTGCCATTGTTGTCAGGGATGATTTTCAGAAAACAAGAACATTTCAGTTCCCAAAGAAGTACTCAACATGTAGTTTTACATATTCTAGTATTAAAGATGAAATCTAGCACTGCCACAGAAGCTTTTGACCAAGACTGAACTCAGTAATGCAGAATAAAGGGCTATTCTCTTACATCTTAAATATCTTCCATGATGGCTACACTACAGTGTCAAGCACCAGGATTTTTCCAGAGCCCTGTTCTGCGCAAATGTGTCTCTTAGCCATTCAGGCTGGCACTTGCCAGCACGTCAAGCAATCTGGTGGAGGGACTCATCACACTGCTGAATGCCGTGCCCCACTTGTCTGCAAAGAAACTGCTGCAACTTTCCAAAGTCATGATTTTCTCCATCCCATAAAAGCAAGGAGAAAGCGAAAATGAAAAACAGTATTTAAAAAGGGGAAATTAGAACTGTAGCAAAGCAATTTCCTTTTGAAAACATGACAATTGCTCAAGGCATAGGAACAAACTGACAAATCCTATTCTCCAAAGTACAGAGATCACTAGCAAAACCTAAGTAGTGTTGCATCTCTGCACCTATGGAACAGCTGCCCGGCCAGTAAAGACAGCTCTGGTTTCACTGATACCAAGCACTGTTGAGGGGCTTGTCAGCCAAACTTCCTTCATCAACAGCTTGAAACTGTATAATGCAAACACTGTCGCTGTAATCTGCTGGTCTTTTGAATAAAGGACTTTGTGACTCCCTTGATTTCCAATCCCCAACCAGCACCAGAGGCCAGAGCCCTGACTCGGTAATCATTTGTTCTGCTACCAAGAAATTCTGTTTTTTCTGTTCCTTCCACACCCATGTGTATCTTCTTAGTCTGACTCATGTGAGACTGGTAACTAACCTCATATCTGGAGTTGGCACTGGCCACATATGGTTGAGTGACCACATATCTTTATTCCATTTAATCTAATAAAAGAACAAATATTCCCTAGATTTCCTTCAACATCTTCTTCCTTAGAAGAGCACACTTTGACAGCCAAGACACTAAAGCAAAGGTCTGTTTAGCCTCAGGAAAGTGCACACAATACCTGCCTGCCTCCCAACTTGCTTGAGCTTGTGCTGTTTTCCTCTGTGGTCATGAAATAAAATTAAAGATCAATTTAACCGCCTGGAAGAAACAAACCTATAAATAAGTAGTCATAAAACCTAAAAGACAAGACAGGAAGAAACAAAATCTAACAAACGAGAATACAGGCTGAAAATTTAATTCCAGAACTAACTAAAGAAAAAACAAACTTTCTATTAAATAGTTCTGAGAATGAAAGTAATGTACAGTTTTTCCTGGAAGCACTTGTCAGTCATACATAAGTCCTGAAAAAGGCAGGTTTCTGTGTCTTAGGCTATGGTTTGTTTACTTCCACAAAAACTAGAAGTCCCTGCCCTGAGGAGTTCACAGTCTCAGGGTGCGTTCACACTGCTGTCATAGGTACGACACTTACTGCTATAGACTTCTAAACAAACAATATTTCATTGGTCAACCTCTACATAAATAATTAACCATTTTCCAAAAATTCCTGTGCGAGGATAGCATGGCCCAATAAATTATAACACAAACTCCACATTTGCAAAAACATGTGCAACTGCTGGGAGAAGTTCTTATTCACTCTGTTCTAATTCAGATTGTAAAATGGTCATAGAAAAGGTACAGAGGAACTGACCTGTAACTCAAGCATTTTTGGGGAAAAGTGCTGAATGGGTTATACTTAGATAATGTTTTCGTTGTATATTATATGAAAACATGCATTTCCAAGTTTAAACCATTGCTTTATTAAGTTCATGAAGTCAGTAACTAAGTTCCTACCAACTTCACTAGAACCAGGATTCATTCTAATCAAAGTAGCATAAGAATCTTGCCCAAAATTCAGGTTATTCATAAACACTGATGACTAATAAAGACAGAAAGGCAACTCACTGCTGCCAAAAAGAAAAGATATAGTGGAACCCAAAGGCATCTACATGCATATCCTTCTTCGGGACAGCAATTACAGTCTCACGATAGATTAAGCAATATGTTCAAAGGGTGAGGAAGAGGGAAATCATAATATTACTCAATTCTTTTGCAGAGCAATTTTTTTTCTCTAGTTCTCAATGTTTATTTTAGAGATTTAATATCAGATATATCAAACTGCAGTTCTGACGCTTCTTGAGCTTCATGGATAACTTATTAACCTGCTAGATAGAAAATTTTTTAACCTCAAATAAAAACCTGGGTTGTCTGATTTCTTGATTGGCTGCCTGCCTGTATTCCAAGTCAAGCTAAACTTATACACATAGACCTTGAAGTGTCTACTCATTTTGGGTGGGGATTTCTCTCCAGAGTACATATCCCAAGGGGTAAACATTTGTTGCTGTTTTTACTGCTTGCTGAGTGAGTTTTCTTCATTGCTGATTTGCAACATGACAAAAAACAAAGAGTAACTCAGAATAAGAAGTACTAAGACAGAAACAACTTCTGTCTCTTTCCTTAGGGTAATAAAGTGTCTTGACTGTTCAATAAACACTGAGGCTGTAAAGCATCAAGATTTTATATGTTAGATCCTTTCCTGATTCAAAAGAACCTTTTAATGTCACTTTCAAGTGACACTGAAAACTCTTCTGATACACTGATGTATCGTTTTTCCCAGCAAGAAAAAAAATGAATCCTTACCAACAGATCAGAGTTTTCTCCTATGTGTATTGCTTTGGGAGAAAAAAAAAAAGAAGCAGAAAGTTTCCTTCATCTTAAAGGGAATCCATACGCTTGGGTAGGTGGCACCGTGTGGTGGCAATAAAAAGAGACAATTTATAAGGGTTCCTTTAGGACTGTTCTGTTTCTTCAGGTATTTCACCTGGCAAAAAACCCATAAAGGATACCCTGGTCCCATCAAGTTTGTCAAATAGCAAGTTTGCCTTGTGGCATTCTGTTATAAGATGTCTGATACAAAATGCAATTTTACAAAGTCCTTTTAAGACAGAACTTAAGTTACTGAAGACACGTAAGGGAAAAAAGAAAATAACAAAAAGACTAAGTGCAAGAAGAAATAACTGTTTCCATATGTTTCTCGTCCCATTGCTTACTCGACTTGGTCACAAAAAAAGAGGAAAAAAGGGCATCTGAAGCACAGCACCATTTGATCTTTACATTTAAATAATCCTGATTCCAGAAGGCTCCTTCCATGCCAGGCTTCTAAGCCAGCACATGTACAACCTTATCCCACAGCATTCAGCCATAAAAAGAGATAGAGAAGTCACAAGCATATCACCAAACCTTTCTTCGCTGCAGATGGGAGAAGGGGCCTCAAAATAAGGGATTCTTGGTAAATGAACTAGGGAAATATCTATGCTTAACAGAAAGAATCCCAATCTATGCCTCTAACACACAAAACAGCAAAACCGGCTTTTATATTATGGGATGAACTTTAACTTCTGGTTCTTGGCTCTGAGCAACTTGGACAACATTTGAAATTGTATAAAGAAATAATTATCAAAGGATTCATACACAGACAATGCCACCTTAAGGTAGTTCTTCTCAAATCATCATGTCTACAGATTCTTGTATTTGATGTACCAAGAGCCTGTTTTTATTCAAGTACCAAACAGCTTTATCTTAAACACAAAAAGAACTGGTTTCTTTTGGGTTTGTTTTTAATTTCTTCCCCTTCACACTCCAACCCTCCACCAGCCCGGCTGTGTCTTCATGCTCACTCTCCACACAGCTGAGCCACAGGAGCCTGCAGACCTGAGCAAAATTATACAAAGCCCTCTTAAGACAAAACTCAAGTTGCTTAAGACAGAAGAGTCTTAACTAGTGAACATCTTTCAGAATATTTGTTCAGCTCTGTATCTATTGTCATGAAAGCACTGACTGAGGAGGGGCAGGGGAACTTCAAAGCTCCAAGCCACAGGTCTCTCTGAGATTTTTTGCAAAAACCACCTGAGGAAATATGTCAAGTGGCGGGTGTTATGCAGTGATTTTTCATTAATTTTAATTACTGTCATTCTATAGGATAGTGAGCATCCTCAGTCCTTCACCTCCAAATTGCACTGGGATTTATGCCAAATTTCTTCACCCTCACTGGTTCCCTCAAGCAGTATTTAGTAATGGAAGTGCTTTAACATGTTTAAATAAGAAGTGTAAATGCCAAACACTTCTGAATGAGAAGGAACCTGTATTTTAAATAGCACATGAAGCCTTTATTCATAATTCTGTAAAATAAAAACTTGGACTATTTGGGATCAAATAAAAGACTTGATCAGGCTTGAGAAAAAAGTAAATGGAACATCCCCACTGAGGGGAGAGCAAAAGAAAACACAAAGCAACTCTAATTTTTCATAACCATTAATAGTACATACTGGGGGTGGAGGGAGAGGAAGAGACAAAAACCTCACAATCAATTCCCTTGATGGTAGCTTACTGATTTACTTTAAAAAATAAAATATTGTCTGCACCAGATTTGCAGTACAAGTGGCATAATCATCATCATCATCTAGTCCTGACTTCCTTTTGCCATGATGACTCCAGGTCCCACTCTCCTCTCATCCCTAAACATCCGTAGAACTGCTTTTCAAACTCAGGTATCTTCATTGCAGTGCTCATTTTCAGGTAAATTGGTGTGACAGGGCACAAGTCTTGTGCCTGAGCAGAACACTCACAATGACCTGCGTTTGGAGGTAGCCAGACACCAGCGTGTGCCTGAGCAGAACGCTCACAGTGACCTGCGTTTGGAGGTAGCCAGACACCAGCCATGACCCATCCTGAAGTAGCACAGCCACCTTAGCATGTTTTGAGCCCAGATTAGGTGTCTACCTCCTAGGAGGCAAGAAAAAAACAAAGAAAAACAAAATGTGAAAAAGAAACAACCAATCTGGAAGTACCATCTTGGGAATGATCATTAATGGCTTGAGAACAAGATCTTACTGGTTTGTGAAGCAAAGATTTCATTAGAGCATGAATGCTAACTGAGAGGCTTAGAGGCAGCAGCCCCAACACTTTAAATTTCCTATTCTTCCACTTCGATAGCAGCTGATGGGGCAGAGATGGCAATTCCATGTTAATTAGAAGTATCTCATGATACTTTGATATATTTGCCAAAACAGAGACTTTCTTTTCCAAAAAGCAGCATTTGTGAAGATTCACTTAACTGATACTTTCACACAGATTTGTTGCATCAAGCACTGCAAACAAAATTAATCCTCAAAAAAAGTAGAAGCCAGACTGTATGCTTCCCCCTGACAGCCAGTTTACCTTCAGAGGCATTCCCTGCTTCTAAAGGAGAAGTCCAATTAATTCATTTGAGATAAAAGATCTGTGCTGGGGGAGTTAATTATTCCATTAAATAAAAATCCCATAACTATGTTATTTCAGAACAGAAGCTACAACAACTTAAAAACTTTGAGATCATTCTTTTTTTGGCCCTTCTAAAGGTTTTACTGTTGTCAGTTCTTGGTTGAAACATTTACTTGAAACTGAATTCACAGCTGTGGTCTATGTGCTGAAGTGTTCCTGAGGGATTCGTTTAATTTTGGCAGCACCAGAATTTCAGCTTTGTTACTTGCTAGGTCTGATTATGGTCTTCAAGGCTGAAGCACTTTCAACACCAAAGAGAAGGAAGATCGTAATACAGTCAGGAAGTGGAAATTCTTACAGACACAGCTGCAGAATGTAAGAGTTACCTAGAGATCTAGAGTGGCATGTGATAGCAACATCTCTGAGATGTTAGATATAAACCAATGAAGCCTGCATTATAAAGAGATGGATCAGGACTTTCTCAGGGTACAGAACAACAACAGAAGGCAGCCTCTGTGGTCTCTTTAGGTCACATATGAGGTGCATATATGGCAGAGATGAGTTTTCAGTAGGGAGTGGTTATTTCACTATGCAAGTATTTTGTATGAGTACATGATAGTCAGTGTAATATTTAAATTGCACAAGCTGGACCCAAAATGGTTCTGCATTTTCTAACTATTAAAAAGCTGCAGAAGAAGCACAGAAAATGTCACTACCTTCCCCCTTCCCGTGCTGTAGCCTCTTTTGTAACAGTTTCCTCATAGATCCACAGATAAACATTAATGAGAATTCTTCGTTCTCACCTTATCAACAGTCTAAATCCTTGCACTAATGAGGAGCACGGAGCACTTTTTATATCAAGCTTGGTGTTTGTTTACCTTTGTACGACACATGAGAGCTCAACCTCCAAGAAATATAACAAGGTCACTCCTTTACTGGTATTCTCTGTAGTTGTTTGGCACTGAGATTTGGACATGTGAAGAGATGCATCTTTCAGCATCAGCAGATTTAGCAAATACATGCTCTGCTTTGAAATACAGGAAAATTGATCCTGCAGGGCTGTTTACTTCATCAACACACCTTTAAGTGCTACCAGGGCACCTGCATGTTGTGTAATTGCTATTTCTCTCTCACTCAAACATCAGCAAAATTTGTAGTAGGTAAAACTATAATCATAGGGAGTGCTACAGCCAAATTTCACAGTTCATACTTAAAAAAAGAAGAAAAAAGCTAATTAGCAAGATCTAT
Source organism: Mesitornis unicolor (assembly GCF_000695765.1). Classification (NCBI taxonomy): domain Eukaryota; kingdom Metazoa; phylum Chordata; class Aves; order Mesitornithiformes; family Mesitornithidae; genus Mesitornis; species Mesitornis unicolor. The sequence continues at coordinate 55,773 of NW_010174013.1, forward strand.
CCTGGAGCCTAGCTGTTCTCTTCCTTTATTACATGCCCTCTGAACTAGCATTAGCTTTGGAAAGGAGTATTATTTGAGTACACATGATACCCTGGTCCATACATACATTTTCCTTTGTGTTAAGCTTTCATGCAAACACTCAGATTAAGAACTATTCAGAAATGCTCAGCCTTCTCCAGTATTTTGTGGAAGCTAGTTTTTTCTGCATGATTTTGGTACAAGAGAGCAAAGCAAAGCAGTCTGAGCAGTACTGTATTGCCCTTCATAATTTTTTTTACCCAGCTGTTCTCCTAGCTTAGTTGGTGAGGCCTTAAAGCTGTTTAGATAAAAAAGGTCCTCTTCTCCACTGAAGGCAGCTTTGAGTTGAGTTTGGGACTGTGCAGTTAAGGCAGTGACCAGGCAGTTAAGTCATGACCAGTCACCAGTGGCATCAAGCAAGGATCTAAAAACCAGGTCAGCCCTCAGAAGCTGAGTGTCAGAAGACTGCAGATGGCCTGCACTGATGCAAAGTAGCATTAGGTCAACACATAACACCACCAGATGGAAAGCACTTCCAAAAAGCTATGCATTTAATAAAGACTTAATTTTAAAAAGTTGGAGACTACTCTGCATTCAAGAACACACATTAAAAAGAGGAGTCAAGCATTACTATACCCATTTATGGCTAAGCAAATCTATAAAGCACAGATGCATGGTAAGATTTATCTGTAGTCACCTCACTGGCTCATGATAGATTCTGAAATAGCACCAGGTCTTCAGTGTCATAGTTTTACACACAAGGCCTGAGTGACACTATCACTTGGTACAGCCACTGATGGTAGGTATTCAACAGACATTTACTCAGTTTTATTTTCCTGAGCTCCTAAATTAGGTGGGTTTTGTTTCCGGTGGTTTTTTTGTTCGTGTTTTTTTGTTGTTTATTTGGATGTGTGTGTTTGGGGGG
>NW_010174014.1:0-700 GCF_000695765.1 Mesitornis unicolor
AGTTTACTTGGAGAGGACTGCCCCAGTAGAAAAAAGACAACTGGGGTGGAAACCCTCTCATGTTAAGAGTCCAAGCTGAGATTTTTAGAATAGAAACTCGAATTTTCACGCTCCAAACTCCCATTTTTAGGGCCCAAACTCTCATTTAATGGTCAAAAAGGCCATTTTGGGGGCCCAAACTTCCATTATGTGGCCAAAATGCTCATTTTTAAGGCTCAAACTCTCAATTTTAGGGGACCAAACTCTTATTTTTAGGAGTCATACTCTCATTTTAGGGCCAAACTTTCATTTTTAGGATCCCAGCTGAGAATTTTAGAACAGAAACTCGAATTTTCATGCTCCAGACTCCCATTTTCAGGACCCCAACTCTCATTAAATGGCCAAAAAGTCCATTTTACAGGTCCAAACTCCCATCTTATGGCACAAATGCTTATTTTTAGGGCCGAAACTCTCATTTTTATGACCCAAACTCCCATTTTTAGGGTCCAATCTCTCATTTTTAGAGCCCAAACTCCCATTTTTAGGGACCAAGCTCTCATTCTAAGGGTCCAAACTCTCATTTTTAGGCTCAAAACTCCCATTTTCTCCCAAATTCGCATTGTTAGGGTCTAAACTCGCATTTTTAGTACCCAAACACTCATTTTGACGCTCCGAAATCCCACATTTAGGGCCCAAAATCCTATTTGAGAAACCAAACATT
>NW_010174015.1:0-6422 GCF_000695765.1 Mesitornis unicolor
GGGGGGTAATGTGCCGAAATGCACATTACATCTGTATTTATGCTGGTAACCAGCACAAGCATTCAACAAATCTGCACTGAATGACGTCCAGCTCAAGGTCCAGCATTTTGCATTTATTATTTAGCTGTTTGGATTAAAGCATTGGATACTTTCACTGTAATGTTTTAAGTGGTTTGGACATGCCTTTTACATATTAAACTGTCCTGTTTTCTTAAAAAAGCTATCCCTGGACATAGCTGGCTGGCAGGTCACATGGATATCAACAGAAACACCAACACTCTCTCACTCAAGTTGATTACATGCAACAGCAGAGATTAAACCAAGAAAGGCCCCATGGGGACAATAGATGGGGAAAGACACACACTCCAGAATTTGCTGGATTATTTATAAAACGTGATCACTTTAAACAGGCTGTTTCAATACCAACTCACTCATCTTCTGTAGTTCTAAGATTTAAGTTGTTTTCTTTTGGGTTTTTGTTGTCTCCTGGGTTTCTCATAATATAAGCTGGAAGCTGGAGTTTTCTGTTTGTTTGCTTTCCTTACTCTAGCATCAACAAAAATTCTGAAATTGGCACAGGCACTCTGGATGCCTAAAGAAGCAATTTTTCAAATTGAGCCATGCACAATTTAATTTCTCTTGGGGTCTTACTAATGACAGTATCTTTCAAACATAAGGTACAAAGCTTCCTTTCAAAAAGAAAGCTTCAATTTTCACATGTCTGCCTTATTACCCTGCTAAAGAGGAGGTCTCAAATTCTCAAAGCAACAAAGGCAGAGGCAGCTACTTAGTTATCCGAATTTGTATATCATCACTGTTTATTATTTATATCCCAGTGGCATTGTATTACACACAGTGCAATATAGATGAAGACAGTCCTCTCTGCATCAGACAGCTTATTGTCACAACTATAGCCAGTAAGAAAAAGGAAGGAGAGGATGATCTTGGTCTCTCTGCCTGAGTTCATCACCTTTAAAATAATGGTATTTGGGCTCAGAATTCTTGGTCATGTATCTACTATGGAAAATAGAGATAATTACACACTTAAATAGCTAGAGATTTTTAGACACTTAGCTAGTGACATAATTTCAGCACTTTCAGCTTCAATGCTTTGCGTGGAAGCCTCAGCAAATAAGTTACAAATATGGGCTGTGTGTTTTCCTATGAATCCTAATGGCTCAAAGACAGAGGGCAAAAAAAACAACCCCAATTTCCTATAAATAAACCAAACTAATACCCATATTGTATCATGTAGACCATTATCATGAGTTTCAGATGTCTGAGTCATGGTTTCAAACACTTGGGGCTGCAGATTTTGCCCCTGCATTTTGTTACTGCTGTCTCTGAGTGGGGTAGCAGTCACGCCACTGACAGTCTCCTTTTTGTTATTCTGCAGTGTGTCAAGAACTGCATCCTTAAAATCTGTACGCTTAAAAGTATGAACTAGCAAAATTCTTGCCTCCTTCTTTTCGTGTTAGAGAATGGCTAAACAAACTACCAGCATAACCTGAAACAATGGATGATAAACACTCAATGAACATTGAACCGATTGGTTTCTGGTTTACAGGCTCTTGCATTGGGCTCCCACCAGCAGGAGGTTCAGATATGCCAAGCATAATTAAAAATGTTATTTGCAAATATAATTCACAGTTCAGTTATGGTGGGAATTGTTTGCTTCTTACCCCTCAGGAATTTTCACTTGGTTGGCTAAACAAAAGAAGAACATTTCTTCATTTAGCACTTGGATATAGGAAAAAGGTCCTAATGTATTTTCTTCCCCTTGTTCTCCTCGCATTCCCCATTTTACCTTTTGCCATGTAACACTGTGTTATTGGCTGCTGTTTAGGAAAAGCCACATAAGGACTAACTGGGAAAAAAAGAACTGAAATAAAGGAACTCCAACTTAGAGTCAAGCTGTACAATGAATCGCCATATGACATACCTATGGAATTAATTAAACTTTAAAACAGAAGACTGAAAGGTGCCGGCTGGGTCACCAAGTAACAAAAGATGCAAGAGGCCAATACCGAGTGAGGGTAACCTCCTTCATCACCTAAACCAGAGGTTACCTTCACTGCCTCCTTGCTACCCTAATACATCTCAAGAATTCACAGGGTAAAATTTGCCTGAAAGCTTAATTCTCTCACTTGTCAGAACTTGCTCAGATTCTGCCCTTCATATGTGACATAAATCCTCCCTCTGCAAGCCACTATGGCCTGAAATTCCTTGGGACTGAGCTCTGTTATGTAGTCTAGCTGAGCACATCTAGCATACAGCTACGCGTGCCCAACTAATCAGCAGGTTTATAAAAACCTGCTGCACTGTCATCTCATCCTTCCTCACACACACCACCTGTTTGCTGGCTCATCTGTTTTTGGTTTTCTTTTTTTAACCCCTCATCCATCTGTTGTGCCTCCCACTGTCTCCACTGGTAGTCTCTGTGCTACATCTTTGTATAGTAACCAGCACAAAAAGACACCTGCCAGCACTAAGGTATTGACAAAGTTAGCAGCAGAGTGATAATAACAGGACCTTGGCCCAGTACAATTTCCACCTGAATTAGCTGAACTGGCCTAAAGGAAACAACTCCTGCTACTCCAGCTTTTTATACATTCAGGATTTTTATTCATGGCACAATTAACCATCTCTACCATTACAGACAGTGCTCAATTATTTTAGTTGCACAGCAATACATCTTTCCTGCACTAATTAGGAAAGCACTGGCCTCTTAGTAGGTAGCAGCAGACGGGCCTGCTTGTGCTCTGTAGCGGTGACAGCTCCCTGCAGTGCTACAATAAGCATGCTGTGGCAACCAGCAATGACACCAGCCAGAAGACAATCTGAAAAACACTACAGTAATGCTGAAGTGAACTAAATCTTTAACACTGTAATCTCTCTATAAGGAATCATACAATCATTTAGGCTGGGAAAGACCTTTAAGAACACTGAGTCCAACCGTTAACCTAACACTGCCTTGTCCACCACTAAACCATGTCCATAAGCAGCACATATACACATCTTAGTAGATACTGACTCCAACACTCCCCTAGGAAGCCTGTTCCAATGCTTGACAACCCTTTCAGTAGAGAAATTTTTCCTGATATCCGATCTGGCGCAACTTGAGGCCATTTCCTCTTGCCCTATTGCTTGTTATTTGGTAGAACAGACCAACTTTCACCTTGGTGAAACTTCCTTTCGGGTGGTTATAAAGAGAGATAAGATCTCCCTTCAGCCTCCAAGATAAACAACCTCAGTTCCCTCAGCTGCTCCTCATAAGAATTGTGCTCCAGACCTTTCAAGAACTTTGGTTCCCTTCTCTGGACACGCTCCAGCACCTCAGTGTCTTCCTTCTAGTGAGAGGCCCAAAACTGAACACAGTAGTTGAGGTGCAGCCTCACCAATGCCAAGTACAGGTGGACAATCACTTTCCTGGTCCTGCTGGCCGTACTATTGCTAATACAAACCAGGATGCTGTTGATCACCTTGGCCACCTGGGCACACTGCTGGCTCATGTTCAGTCGGCTGTCGACCAACACCCCCAGCTACTTCTCTGCTTGACAGCTTTCCAGCCACTCATCTGCAAGCCTGTAGCACTGCATGGGGTTGTTGTGATCCAAGTGCAGGACCCAGCTCTTGGCCTTGTTGAATCTCAAACAAGTGGCCTTGGCCCATCAATCCAACCTGTCCAGATCCCTCTGTAGAGCCCTCCTACCCTCCAGGAAATCAACACTGCTGCCCAACTTGGTGTCATCTGCAAACTTACTGAAGGTGCACTCGATTCCCTTGTCCAGATCATCAACAAAGATACTAAACAGAACTGGGCTCAATACTGAGCCCTGGGGAACAACACTTGTGACCAGCCACCAGCTGGATTTAATTCCAGTCACCACCACTCTTTGGGTCTGACCATCCAACCAGTTTTTTACCCAGTGAAGACTGCACCCATTCAACCCACAGGTGGCCAGTTTCTCCAGGAGAATGCTGTGGGAAACAGTGTCAGAGAATTTACTAAAGTCCAGGTAGACAACATCCACAGACTTTCCCTCATCCACTAAGTGGGTCACCTTGTCGTACAAGGAGATCAGGTTAGTCAAGCAGAACCTACGTTTCATAAACCCATGCTGACTGGGCCTGATCATCTGCTTGTCCTGTGCATGCCACGTGATGACACTCAAGTTGGTCTGCTCCATAAATCTTCCCTGGCACCAAGGTCAGGTTAACAGGCCTGTAGTTCCCTGGATCCTCCTTCCAGCCCTCCCTGTAGATGGGTGTCACATCTGGTAATCTCCAATCCACTGGGACCTCCTTGGTTATCCAGGGCTGCTGATAAATGATGGAAAGTGGCTTGGTGAGTCCTTCTGCCACCTCCCTCAGTACCCTTGGGTGGATCCCATCTGGCCCCATAGACTTGTGTGTGTCTAATTGGTGTAGCAGGTCACTGACCGTTTACCCTTGGATTATGGGGCTTCCTTCTGCTCCCTATCCCCACCTTCCAGTGCAGGGGGCTTACTACCCAGGGAACAACTGGTCTCACTACTAAATACTGAGACAAAGAAGGCATTACGTACCTAGCACTGAAGGTATTAAGAACATAACATTGAACTCAAATCCAACTGCTTGCTACAAGCAGGACTGCATGCAGCTGCACAGGGCTGGACTGGGGCAGTGCCCACTTTGGGTGTGCAGAATATGGCAGGAAGGAAACTGTGTGAAGACTGGAGGTTTTGGTTTCTTCTCTAGTGAACAGAAGAGTATCCCTCATATGCCACACAGTATGGTATGTCACACAGATATACATCTAGATAGTTCCACAAAGGAACTTAGCATAAAGTAACTGGGGAACCACATGCCTTTGCTCCAATCTCTCCCAGTCAAGTGTACACCATATGGCCAAGGTGCCAAGTAAACAAGCAGCATGTTTGTAATCCTCTCCTTTTATCTAAAGGGGCTTAAGCCATTAGTATTTTTTTTTCTTTTATACTTCCATGTTACATTTGCAGGAAGGAATTTCTCCTTCCTCGTATCTGGAAATCTTTGGTTTATGGAGAAGGTAAACTTTTCTCTTAACTTTGACCTCAATTCAAAAGCAACCTAACTGTCTGGACAGGGGCTGAAAAAAGCTATTTAGGAAAACACAGCAGCATCCTAGAACCTGTGTCCACCCAAGCATTTAAATCAGCATTTTTTGTTGGCACCATCAGGTAAAGCCGAATTACTTTCTCCCTTACCTGCTCAAGAATGTATCCTGTGAAAGCTACACAATCAAGAAAATAAGCATGTCTGCTATGCCTAATCTCCCCATCTTGTACATGCTCATTCAAGGCACTTTTCAACAACATTAAAAATAAAAAATACTCACTGGTTGCTGAGTTTTATTTCTAGGGTAGCATTTCACAGTGGTGCTGTTCAAAACAGAATAAAGAGAGGGAATGAGCCAAAGACCCTACAGACTCAAAGGACTGGGTGAATTTTACCCTACAGCACTGTTGTGATACATGTTTACATTTTTCATACAGAGCCGTTGGCACTTTTTGAAGCTCCATTTACATCTTGACAGCTCTAGGTCCGTCCTGTAGAAGTGCTAAGTAGGTAGCTCAGGGCTCTCTCTCACAGTCCTGGTTGTTTCAAAAAGTTTTTTGAAGCTACTTATAAAGAAATGGGGTGCTCCGCTACCTTCATGAAGTGTTGCAGTACAGATTATTTCCTTTTGATTAGTGAGGGCATATAGCCTTTTAAAACTTTCTTTCTCATTCATTCCATCCTATTTGTACCACAGACTTCCATTATTTTTCTTATGAACCATGGCTTTAACTTAAACTTAGGTTTCTCAGAACTTCTTTCGTTCTCATTGTGAAGACAAAAGAGCACATTGCACCATAACAAAATGCACATGAAATAAAATGTGTTTTTCCTGAGTCACGCAGCTTATTGCATGGAAGAAGAAGCTAAACACTTCTGACATTGCCAGTAGGTGCCTAATACAACAGAGAGTACATAATAGAGAAGTAACCAGCTCTGCAAAATACTGGCACAGATATAAGTATTACTCTGTGCAGGTATCCAAAATGCAACACTAGGGTCAAATCTGCATTTGCCTGTGGCTTTGCTAAAGTTACAACAGGAATGCTTTTGTCTCTCCTGCTTTCTTTAATTAGTGTCACATCCATTACTGAGATACAGCAATAGTGACATTCCAGGAAACAACATCTGGCTCTTGAAAATCAGAAAAAGACCTGTAAATCTTACAAGGAGAGATTGGTTTTAATTTGTGCCTATGGGATTCTGATACTGCAGTGCTGGCCTTAAACATCTGCTCCATGGGGAGCTACGGCTGCACATTAATCCTAAACTCATCAGTTGCTGAGCTGCAATAAGACAAAAAGAGCAAGGAGTGACATAATACTAAGTGACATAGCGCCAGG
>NW_010174015.1:6453-17084 GCF_000695765.1 Mesitornis unicolor
CATACCATATGCAGGAGTGCACTCACCCGTGAAGCACACTACGCCAATATTCACCCACTACAGACAGCCTGTATGATTCACTTGGAGGAAGAACCAGATTTAGACAGCTCAGATTTATCACAGATCCTCTCCCACATACACAGAGTTCGATGGAACAGCAACACAGCTCATTAGAGAGACTTGTGAGGTTACCTTCAGTTTTGCCACTTCATGCATTACTTTCCTTGGCCATGATGATTCATACCAAGACATTTGACTGAGTCATCCTCCATGCAGTCTGTTATTAAAGAAAAGAAAAAAAAAAAAGAAAAAAAAAAGATGAGATAAACTTAGGAAAGTTTTCTGAAGTACCTCCCCCAAGCTTAACACACTTTTTGATTATGCAGCTTCCTATCTTTGTTGCAAGGTCACAGGAGGTCATCACGATCCATTCGAGCTGCCCGTGTTTTACCACATTCACCTACTGCTGGAAATGGCACTCCAGAACACAGATGACCTTGAAAGTTCTCAGTGGAAAACAAAATATAAATACCAAGCAAGTCTCAACAACCTCTTTGTTGTTGCCCCTCATGCTGGGACTTTTCACAGAGGTGGCTGTAAAATGGATTGCTGAGTATTTTTTTAAGGTCCAGTAACACAGTTTAAGGGGTGTGCATTCTTTAAAGGGCTCATCAAAATATATACCATTACATTTCATTTTCTAAATAAGCCTGTAAAAATCATTCCTATAACAATATTTAAAAATGGATATTTCCCATACTCTATATGTAAAGATCTTTCTCACATAAGATTGCAGCAAATATATCTTTAGTAAAATGCAAAAGTATAAGGAAGTCTCAAATGAACAGAGATAGAAGCTCTCATTTTAAAATGTGATAAATCTTTATATTCATATAACTTCTATTATAGTTCATGAATATTTCATCATTATTAACATCCCTGTAGCAGCTTCCTGAGGCATGGTAATGCTGCTATGTCCACTTTAGAGAGGAGGAGCTGAAACACTGAAAGGCTGTGGTTCACCTCACTGGACTTAATCACTTTGTCTAAAACAGTAATGTGGGCTCCCTCCATCATGAAGAGAAAGAGAAGCAAACACTTTCACAGGGTGACTGGTCCTTCCTAAAATAAGTAAATCGAAATTACTTTCAGGGATTATCTAACCCTAGAGTAGATATAGAGAGAAACTAGATGGCTGGAGAATACAAGACACTAACTTTGCTTACATAATTCCCATGCATGGGGACTTACTTAGATTACAAAGGAAGTATGCAGGAAAACATTATTTTGAGCTTGTATTACTCAAAGCCAAGCCCACATCTTAGCTACTGATTAACATAAAATAGTGGGCAAGACACTAAAATAAGCATTTGCTAAAAATCTCCTTCAATAGATTTGATGCAATGATTATATTATGAAATAAGGTTAATCTATCAGTAATTCTATAACATGGCTATTACAGATGCAGACCAAAGTAGCTTGTTTGAAAGTGTGTGATAGGTACAATGACATATGAGAGAATTATCACATATAAAAATGGGAGAAGCAGTGGCAAGATTGAATACTACAAAGAACTTTTCAAAAATGCATACAGCAAGTCATCAAACATGGATGGATCAGACAGCTGGTTTTTCATTTGAATTCACTAGAACAGAAAATGAAAATGTAAGGACAAAAACCAGCCTGAGTTTTTGGACTAAAATGTACCAAACAAATAATATCACATATTAAAGGAACCATATGGTTTGTCTGTTAAACATAATTTTACTTGTTTTCCTTCACTTTGCTTCTATTTCCTTAAAATATTCCCCTATCATGAATCTTTCCTGGACCTTCTGCACAGACTGTGGCAGCTTTCAAGGAACACAATGGCAGGAGGAAGTGAGCCAGGACCCAAAGAGAAAGGAGAGGATAAAGCCACAAGAGCACAGTTGGGTTTTAAGTGTGTTACAGTCATCTTATGAAATTCCCATCAGTCTGGCTAGTTACACTGTAGTTATTCCATATATTTTTTCCAGAAGAAATGAAGTGTGATACCATGGATTGTGTTCAAAATCAACTGCTATCGCTGATTTCAGTGGAGTCATTTGGAGTGTAAAGCTAGTGCAGAATTTTGGTCTGTCTTGTACAGCTAAACGAAAACAGGTGTTTAGAACAGACAGAAATGGGGTGGCCAAACCATAGGTCTGCTCAAACTACTATTAAATGTATTCCACATTTTGGAAACCAAGTTGCAGCCAAAGTGTTTTGAGTTTAGTGAGTGATTTTATTTATTTTACTTTTGCAACAGTTTGACAACATCCAAGGCAATAAATCACGAATTTCAGAAAAAGTCCCGGTTTCTGCTGGGCTTGCTGTTGTATGCTGCGGTACAGCTGAGAAACCTAGGAGGAAGATTCTTTTCTTTTCTCTTACAGACCTGGCTCTTTTTCAACATTTGTATTCATTCTGTAATAAAGTCAGATTGATTCACTTCTAATTAGCCCACTCATATATCTACTAATTTAAAGAGGAACTGAAATGCTTTAAAATAAATATATTCCAAACATTGCTTAACTCGTAACCATAGCTTACATACTGCACAGGCAATGAAATGCCAAAGCACTGAAAAAAAGACCAAAGAAGCCAGTCTGTGGAATCGATGCACAACTACACCACGGCAGTTACAGAGCAAAACAAAAGGAACAGCAGAGAGCCCCTATGGTTTAGCTGACTTGTTCCAGGCAGCTTGTCAATACACTGGCCATACAATCTCTTGTGTTTGTCTTCACAAGATGGGAGGCCATACAAGAATATTTAGGTCAAATAAATAATACATATCTCATAAATAGCACAAGTCAGTGGGTGCGTCCTTGGAGGTTTCTCTTTAGCGGACATTTGAATCCCGAAAATGGATGTAAGTGTGTTTTAATCATTTATATAAAGAATACCAATGATTAATATTATGTTCCTCTTCTTTCATATACATATCCAGAAGGCTGAACTTACAAAATAAATCCCACAAAAAACAAACCAAAAAAAACAAACAAAAACACTGGAAAAATAAAAGTCAAGAAAACACATTGCAGGCATGAATGAAAACATCTTGGGTCAGTTACTGGTTGTTAGATCTCTATCTCATGAGTAGGGCTCTTACTAACTCTTGTCTCAGTACTGAGTGGTCCAGAATTTCCCTCTTTCATCAGCCACAGATCTGAATTCCTCTTGAAATAAAGACTGAACTTAAGACCAGATTCATCACTTGAAGAATACTCAGAACGCACAGCAAGTTAGGACTCAAAATGCTGAGAGTGGTGGGACCATCCAGCAGCCTGAGTCCAACAACTGCACATTCCAGCTCCTACTGTATTTGTATTTATGCTTCTTTACATCATACCATACATTTTCCTATTCATTATCAGACACCTACTGTGTCATGGATGACCATGTGCTCCTAACTCACTGCTTTGCTTAATAATGCATTTACTATATCTTCTTGTCTTACTTACTATACTTATCACATTTCCAAGCACCCATTTCAAGCAGTTAATTACAGCCATAATTGGGGTCCCTTTCAGACCAGCATACACGCCTCATGCTTGCCAGATGGTGGATCCAGAACTCCCTGTCTTGTGTGTAATCAGCAAACTGATAAAACCACGGTCTAACCATTTTTGGTACCCATTGTAGATCAACACCGCATCCGTATGTCACTGAGAACTGGCTTGGCCTGCATCAAGAAAAGCTAGTTATGCTCAACCCACTTCAACTCAAATTTCCCCAAAAGCTTCTCTCATACCAAAAGACTTCAGACAAAACATTACAAAGATTATAAACTCCAATAAATGTGTTCTTCTGCAACATGCCCATCTGAGTTTTAGGGGTGCTGTGACAAGCGGCGGTGATAACAACTTTAAGGTCCTTCCATGGGATTCACTGCCCAGGACGGATACAGATCTAACCCGTGTCTGCAGCTTGGAGCTTTCCCAGTTTCTATACTCAAAACCTGTCTTGCTTAGTACACAAGCTAATAGCGGAAAATCATGCTGGTCTCAAGCTGACAGTGATATTCATAGAATTACTCAAAAACACTTTAAGAGGAAGAAATACTCAAGCCAGAATGTCTACAGTTCATGACTTGGAGCACTTCTGCTACAGGAACGCTACAGTTGCAAGGGCATAGGCAAAGGCACATTTACCTTTTTCATACAATAGCCACCATACAGGAATTCAGAAACTTCTCATGTTGCAGTTGATCAGCAATGTACTACTTCATCTGACCACTTAGCTATCTCCTGTCCTGCCTCACGTGCTATAAACCATCACTCTGCCACAGAGCTTTAGAAAGAAAAAGATGGAAAGAAGAAATGTATCGGTCATTGCATCCATAAATGAGGACAGAGGATTATTATAGCTTCTGCTCAGGCCATTTCAGAGGTGGTTATTGGCACGTATAGCAGCTCTCCTGGGACCAGCTGAAACCTAATGGGTTATAGCAGCTATTGTAGCAAGATTGTTAAAAACAGAGCTAAAAGAAGTGACAAAGATACGCAAAACAAGGCTAGATTCGGAAGGCTCCCTGGAGAACCACTTCCGATTGCTTTTGTCCCACTTCCCTTCCCTCTCAGCCCTGGGAAGGAGAGCTATATTTCAACTCCTGCCACAGAGAGAAAAATAAGAGAAAAATCATTGTACCAGGCTTGAAATTCCCAAATGGTTTTAGCGGTTGTGATTTCCCCGGTGAGCAATTTTTAGCAGAATGAGCAGATAAAATTACACCACAAAGCATCAGACTGAAGGAGAGAGCCTCCATCATAATCAAGGATCATTCTCACAACCGTTTCATCTCAGGATGAATATTCATTCCCCTTAAAGGCAAAGGAGAGAGATCTCTGCAGGGCTCTAAATACAGACTGTAGGCAAGAACACTGTCCTCACTTTATTGTAATAGAAACACTGGGTAAATTTGTTGGGTACATTTGACATGTATTTACTGCTCCATTAGGATAAGCCAAGGCAGCCCAGTGCTCCCAGCTACAGGATGCCCAGTTGTCCAGGTGTACAGTGGCTGTACAGTTGCGCTGTTTACGCTGTTGCTGTGTCAGGTCCGAGTTCCATACCAGAACTGTGGGATAATTAAATACCACTCAGACACTGAGCAGTGACATCGAGAGGTTATAGATTTATAGTTGTGTAAATGAAATAATGATGAACCACCAGCTCTGCTCGCCACCCTTCTGCTCCTTTCTAGTGCTATTTTTTATTCACATGACTGCTGTGAATAATGATTGCTCTTATAAATCTTCACAGGTTCAGATATTTAATCACACACCTCCTGCACTTATGACCAGGGAAGCAGCCCTATAGAACTGACTTTTTAAGGCCAGCTTTCAATTATCAGCTCTATGGTCACATATTTTACAATTCCTCTTTCTTTCACAGTTTCTAAATGTCAGATGTATAAAGCATTTGACATTGAGGGAAACACCAGCATTATAACAACTCCCCCAAGTTACGACCATGCACTAATTTTTAGAAAACACATGCTAATAAGCATGTCATTTTCAAACCTTAATTCCAACCCTAATATACATAATTTAAAATCACCAATTTAAAGCATTTTAAAATCTAATGAGAAATGTTGCTAGTATAAAAAAATTGTAAGTATGATCACCGAACCAAATATATAAGTGGGTATATAATTAGCATTTCTGCATATAAATGCCATGGTAAGAACTGACACTGGTTACAAATAATTGATTTGTGAATAGATGTGTTTTCTGTGAACTTCAGAAATCTGTAATTCAAAATCACTCTCATTACAGAAACTGGTCATCTTAGCTGAAAATATTTCTATGGATGAATAAGCTATGAAAATTAATCACTTTTATGGCCACAGAAAGAGGTTGTTCTGGGTCACGGTCCAGATAGTAAAATATTAGAAGCCTGTGATCTAGTTTATAATTCATTATAGGCTATAGTTAGCCCTACAGATATTAAAAATAATTTTTCTCCTTCTGAAACAAAAATTGCTCTAGAGACCTCTGCAGCTCATAGAGTTTAAAGGCCAACTCAAATAATTTGATTGATATTTGTCTGTAAATTAGAAAATTTTTGAGTAAGTTTTTATTAGTATTTGAGAGGAGCATTCCAAAAGAAAATGCACCAGCAAAACTAGCTCTTAAAATGTCAGTATTGCTGCAATCACATGGAAATTCAGCATAAGTTAATCATTATCAATATGACTAGCAGTACCATTTTTCTAAAATACTTAAGCCCAGCAGTGTGTTCCATGGGTATGCAGTTCTTCAGCAAACATCAGTGGGTGTTTAGATAGTGTAGGAAGGCCAAAGTTAATGTCTAAAAGAGAAGGGCAGAAATTAGCATGTAAACCAAAACCAAATCATATGAATGTTAACAAATGTGCCTGTAACTGTTTTGCAGCCAGAGACATGAAAAGAAAAATGAATATCAAGTATTATGTCCAATAATTTCCTCATATAAATTAAAAATTCAATCATGTTTAACACATAAAAATATGTAACTAGGCAGATAAAATTGTACTGTCTTTACTTTTGATGTATATGATGCGCACTAAGCAAACATCATTATGAATACGTCCCTAATCACTGCACTCTTAGGCCTGTGCTAAAGGTATTACTGTGAAGACTTTGCCATTACTCTAAAGAAAAAAACAAATTATTGCCTTTTCAACCCCAAAAAGTTATTAGCAGTGTCTTACATATTTTTACAACTTGCAACAATAACAGAGAATATTTTCAAGCACTAAAAAAAACTAGCAACATTTACTTCTTTACCATGCTAAAAAGCACTGTAATACTGCTCACTATAAATTCTAATTTATTTTTACTACCTTTTTTTAAAATATTTAACTTCAGTGAAATTCATACATGCGTTGCTCAGAGAGCCGGTGGAATCTCCATCTCTGCAGATATTCGAACTGGACTGGCCCTGGGTGATCAGGCTGTATAACTGGCTCTGCTTTGAGCTGACGTTTGGTCTAGAGACCTCCTAAGGGCTCTTCTAGCCAGTCTGATTCTGCGACTGATGGCAGGGTTTCTAACCTCGTAGATTATCTGACAAATTATTACCAAAAACAAGTCACCAAATGTCTGTGGAGTTGCCCATGCAATCAGTCTCGGATTATGAAAAATGCAAAATGACACCATTTAATTCTTTTCAACTCAAGCTAAATTAAGTAACATAACTTCTCAATTCGGTCTAAGAACAGGGATACGAGCAGTTAGAGCATCGTGATTCTCTCCTCTCATAGACTGTTGAAAAGAAGGATAACAGCCCAGAAGAAATGCCAGTTATGAATAGGCAAACAAGACAAAAGAAAATTTCATATGCAGTATTTCAAAAGGGAAATTAAGTTAAGGTTTCAAGCAGGAGGCACTTATGGTCAGAGCATCAGTGAAAAGGACATTAGTAACTTTATTCTATTACTTTTTGTTTAACAGAAGAGTTGAAATGAACATCAGATCAGTCAATATGAAACACAGCTTCCTCCTGTTACCGCACCTTTGCCTTTGAAAGGGAATTCTGGAAGTAATCGAAAAGTTAAAAGCCCATGATATGATGTTTGATTGTTTGTCACTGGGATCACATTCTGCTGTCTAATGTACAGCATAATCAATAACAGTTTTATCTGTGTATTAATTTGTTCTGTACTAGCCAAATGGGAAGATGTTGCGTAGGCAGTAAAAGCAGTCAGAGGAGCGGGAGGATTCTGAAGAGGCTATTTCATTTGATGTCACATTAATTATGTGAAAAAATACAGAAAAGTCTCATTAAATATCTCTGTTTTATAGAAAATAGGAACATTTTTGAGAGCATGATAGACCAGAGTTAAACATAACAAGTATATCCAGCTACTTACGTGGCAGGTATGGAAAAAAATAGCACTCGTAGCACAAACATAAATAAAACTCAGAAATCACTGAGATTCATAGCATTTAGGAGCAAAACACGTCTTTGGATTGACAAGTCTGACCTCTGTAAGACTTCATCTGGTAATTCTTATATGTGAATATATCAGCCAACAGCATTAACAAGTCATTTTAAATGGAATAATGAGGTGGTGGCATAGAGGTTTTATAGGAGGCATCTGTCAAGCACCAAAGAGCACAAGCAAGACTATATGTAATCAATAGGTAGTGAAGGCTGTCTCCAGAAGCTTATCAGAGGTGATGAACACGTCTCAAAATATATACGTATTTCCTTCTTTTCAAGATGACTGGGTGAAATAGAGCACACATTTTAACTTGTCTTCATTGTGATGTCTTGACAGAAAACTTTTGCTACTGTTGCTCTATAGGCATGGTAATATGTGGCATCCATTGGTGGTATGGTGGTAAAATTAATAATATTTAAGATTTGAGAGATCTGTCTAAGAAGTTTAACCTAGCTAAAAGAACATTCCCTTCAAGTAAAAGCTAACAGTGATTGTTTCCAACTCCCCACTTCCCCACATCATTAACTATGTTCATAGTTAATAAAGCTTCTGTCTGACCTGTCCTAAACAGTACTTGCATTACTATGCACTTGGAGTCCCCAGATCTCCAGCACTGGTATTAGCAAATAAGCAATTCAGAAAGGTGCTGGCATTCAAAGTGTATCTCAGAGCATAACTACAAACATTTTCTTTCCAGTGAATTTGTCCCAGAATAAATTCTAACTTTCACATGGATTAGAATGGAACATCACTTACAAGTGGTAATTCTACAAAAGTCATACTGAATCCATGAAGAATTTCTGATATGCTTTCCTCTTTGATGCAAAAGAGGAGCCAAACTCTTCCATTCAGCAGATTCTGCCACTATCCAAGCTCTCAGTTAAAGCCCTTTCACTGACCATCACAAGAAATACAAAGCAGTCATCAGACAACAAAGCTAACGTTTCTGCATGAGGGGTGCAACTTGCTGGACAATGCCTCCATCCAACCTCCTCACACAGCTAACATTTCCCATGTCATGCACTGCAACATATTTCAACTGGATAATTTTTTAAAATACATTTGTGAGCTTACAGTTTCAGATCATAAATGTGTCCATGATGTTTTTCTTTCTCCCATTTCTTTCTTTTGCAGCCTGATCATCATAGGGGTTATACAGTTAGTCAAGACACCATGAAAGCATTGCCTACAACAGTTGCCAGTTCCAACATTCAAATGTGATAATATATCTTTAAGCATTTTTACCACATTTTCTACCAAGGTGCAAGAGTCAACATTTAAATCATAATTTGTATATAGCAGCAATATAGTCACTTGCCTTTCTGTCAGAGAAATTGGTTGTCTCATCAGTTATAACTGAACACACTTTTCAGAAATGTTTTCAGAAATATTCCCCATGCTTTTAAGAGCCATGATTCTCATTACCTCGTTTAAAACAACCAGATTTATCAATGTGCCTCTAATAATTTTCAAATGTGGGATATTACTTTGCCAGCAAACAGAGCAATTGAATAGCTGCAAGCCAGCCTTTCCACTTAAGCATGGTCAGTATAAAGGTTTGTAGTACAAACTTTTCCCATGATAACATACATACACCTTTTAGTGTTTTTATTATGCTTGTCTTGTTTTCTGTTCTAAGAACCCTGAGCAGTAAGCGTACCACCCATATCCTCTGTGGTCTTTTGAAGAGTTTCAAGTACTTTGTGGTGGCCTAAAGAAGCTCAGTGCCTCTCATGCTCACCTCATGCTTTATCCCCAATTAGTAAATGAAGACTGGCATGAAAGCATTTTTTGTAGATGTAATAAAAAATAGCCAAAAGCTGCACAAAAATAGAAACAAAGTGCACTGTCCCCAGTTCCAGAATAATCCAGTAATGGTAAATAATAAAAAAAAGAGAGAGAAAGGTTATTTAAAGTACATTTGCAGAAGAGGTAAAAGAATATCATTATGTTTTGTTAAAGGAAGCAGGAAAAACAAAGGAGACATAAAATATTCCATAGGTAGCTGGGAGAAGCTTCGTGATTGCTTCCCCTTGTACTTGTTGGGGACTTCAACTTCCCAGATATCTGCTGGAAATACAACACAGCAGAGAGGGAACAGTCCTGGAGGTTTCTGGAGTGTGTGGAAGATAACTTCCTGACACAGCTGGTGAAGGAACCAACAAGGGAAGGTGCCCTGCTGGACCTGCTGTTTGCAAACAGAGAAGGTCTTGTGGGGAATGTGATGCTTGGAGGCTGTCTTGGGCATAGTGATAATGAAATGACAGAGTTTTCAGTCCTTGGAGAAGCAAGGAGGGGAGCTACCAGAACTGCCACTTTGGACTTCTGGCAGGCAGACTTTGGCCTGTTTAGGGACTTGGTTGGCAGAATTCCTTCAGAGGCAGTTCTGAAAGGCAAAGGAGTCCAGGAAGGTTGGACACTCTTCAAGAAGGAACTCTTAAAGGCACAGGAACAGGCCATCCCTGTGTGTCAGAAAATGAGCTGGAGGGGAAGATTGGCCTGACTGAACAGAGAGCTCTGGCTGGAGCTTAGGAAAAAGAAGAGAGTTTATGATCTTTGGAAGAAGGGGCAGGCATCACAGGAGGAGAACAGGGCTACTGTGAGGCTCTGCAGACAGAAAATTAGAAGGGCCAAAGCGCAGACGGAATTCAATCTAGCTAGTGCTGTTAAAGAC
>NW_010174016.1:0-12311 GCF_000695765.1 Mesitornis unicolor
TGATTCTGTGATTCTGTGATACTAAGAGTAACAACAGGCATGGCTCCTGGCCTCTCATACAAACTGAGCTTTGTGTTGTTCTTCTGAAAGTGGGGCTATCTGTGAAGCACTCACTCCTTTGGGAGTGAAAGTTGCAGGAATGAGCTATATTTCCCCCACCAGATCAATTCTTATACTTTTAAACAATGAAAGAAGCAATAACATATTATAATTTTAAATTATCCTGCATGGTCTCAACTGTACAGACGCAAATGTCACTAAATAATGTCATTTTTAGCCATATGCCACAGAGAGCTATCTATCATATTATCTAGCATTCTGATCGAAGTAAAAATGATTAATTTTTACTGTGTCTTTTCTAATTTGCTTATTAATGTTTCTTGTGGGACAATCTGGTCTTGATTATTTGGCTAATGCGTACTGAAACTGAGCTCTGTATTTTTCATGGAAAAGAAGCTGTTTCCAACTAATGCATGATACTAATGTGTTAGATGTAAAAACTTGGTTTGAGCTAACTATTCAGAGATGTTATTGTTTTCTGTGAAGTGTGTGCATTCAATATCCTGAGTAATAACATAGCTACTGAATAGCGTTCTGTAGGAAAGAAAGGAAAACTGGCTGCTGAGGCAGATCGTAACTCATCTGAGGTCCCCAGATGTCCCATCACAAAGAGAACACAGTATCCTTCCCTAAAGCCTAAGCTGAAATATACAACTGCTCCATATAGTAAAAAAAACAAATTCCAACTGGATAAAAAAGTTACCTGAAGAATATATTTATGCCATAAACAATTATTTTAAAGGGATAAGGAAAAAGCAATACTACACCCATAACCATTTACCTGGGAAATTTGTGATGTAGAGTTTGAACTAGAGCATGGTGAAAGCTTCTGCCCCAGACATCTTTTGCAGCAAAAAAAATATGCTCAGCTCAATTCCTTGTTCCTTGTTTCATCTGCCAGGCTACTCTGGTTTGCCCTGGGGGAGCTAGGTCAGCCTTTTCGATTTTCTTGCTCCTGCCCCTTTCTGGGGGCATTTCCCTGGGCAAGGCTTTCCCCTTCCATCTTCTGGGAGTTCAGAGCTAGATACTGCTGGCCCTGACCAATGCGAATGTCAGCCAGGTGTTCTCCCTGAGCGTGTCGGATGTTTTATTTTTAAAGCAGTGTAACAGCTCACCTCTGTTCCTTTTTTTTTTCTCCTTTATTCACACCTTCTCTCCAACGCAGTCAAGCCACTGTAGGACTGGCTGTGTACCTCTTACAGCAGAGATCGTTTTCTCTTGCTTCAGTCCAGCTTATTTGCAACAATGACCCCTTTCAGGGACAGCCATCAGGCTTTTCTTGTCTTTTTAGCCCCAAACGTATCTCTTTGAAGAAGTTTATGCACCGAGACTACATATATCTCAATCCTGTAATGGACAGAGTAACTGAAATTACATCATTTCCTTACAAATCCTACAGATGCTTCCACAAAAGCCTGTTCCTATGCATCCATTAAATTTATAACTCCAGATTTAGAAATAGGAGTGGTGGGGGCCAGTTTGCCGTAGCAGTGTAGGGTACCTTGACGGGCATGCTTTTGGGAGACAATTTCTGCAAGATGGACAGCACACACAGATCTATTCTGCTACAGACCTAATGGATAAAAAAGAAATTGGGAATTTGCAGATTCAATTACTTCTTCATTTCTTGCTAGAAAATGGCTCCTACGTCCCCAAAATGATTCAGCCATAATCAGGCTGCATTTCATTTTGCTTCTTTCTAAACCGTGCACATATCTAAATACACGTACATTTCCATCTAAAATGCTTTAATAAAAGCAAATGGGCAATAAAATGTTTCTAATAGGTAATTTCAAGCAGCCTGGTGAAATACTAGCAAAGCAGACAGCAAAGTAAGCAGCTTCTGATATTACAGCGGAAATGTTTGTCTAGACCTGAAATGAACACACATAGGACTGATGGTTTAAAGTCACCTTTTGGCACTGAATGTTAATGTCCTTTATCAGATTTTATGTGATAAGTATTTATTATGAGTATTTTGATAATATTCAATGTATTTTTTTAAATTCTGAGCTAGAATACCCTAAAGTAGGAGACGCAGCAGCCTGGAAATATGGTGCAATTAGGCCACTTGTATGGCAAAAGAGATTTAGAGAAACAACGTTTTCTACACTTCATTAACATTCAGGTAGTTTGTGGCAAAATTATCTTAATTAAAATTCTTTTCTACAATTACCCTGTAACATGAAAATGCACATGAGAACTTTACTTAGTGGCTGTGCTATCAGAAATTAATTTAAAATAGAAACACACATTCAGCTGGACTTTTTCGATATTGCTAATGCTTTGAGTTGGAAAAACCTGACTTTTTCCCCCCCTTCCCCCCCTAGCAATTTGGGAACATCCTTTCTAAGGTCTCAGCTTTCTACTCGCTACCCCACCTTGAAAAAGCTAGGTTGACTTTTCTGTGGAATTGAAAACAGCTTATTTAGGGTATGTTCAATATCCTATTGAAAATGCCTGGTTTTCCTAATAGGAAGCCATATTACCATGACTGACAAAATAGAAAATAAAATTTATATTAAAACTGAAATGGCCTGGAAAAAAAATAACATAACATAGTTACTGGATCATACTCATATTAACCCATAAATGGCATTTTTAAATGCGCTCACATTAACCTGTCTCAAATCAACTTGTAAGCTTCTGCAGCTCAGTTAAAGCATTGCCCAGTGTCTGAAATTCTCCCAGCAACAGCTCCGGTTGAGCTCAGGATATTGGCACCCTCACGCTGTGCCATGTGCAGGAATCCACCAGCCCAAGCTGGATTATCTCCTAACCAGTTTCTGCTCACCTGGATGTCAAGTCTGCAAGCCAGCCTATTTCACTAAGCACAGAGCCAGGCTCAGCACATAGGTATACATCACAGGTACAATTTATTTTATCCTTGAACGGTTAGTGGGGACCTTAGAGTCATATAGGACTATTAACTTATAGTCTTTGATTGCAAGATCTGATGTTTGCAGAGAATACCTCTTTAAGTGAGGTGAATTGTCCTTTTACAATGCAAATCACAGAATCAGAATCACAGAATTGCTCGGTTGGAAAAGACCTCTGAGATCATCACGTCCAACCGTTCCTGCCTACCCCCTAAACCATATCCTTAAGTACCTCGTCTACCCGTTCTTTAAATACATCCAGGGATGGTGACTCCACCACCTCCCTGGGCAGCCTGTTCCAGCCTCTGACGACCCTCTCAGTAAAGAACTTCCTCCTTATCTCTAACCTGAACCTCCCTTGGCACAGCTTGGTGCCGTTTTCCCTTGTTCTATCCTCCATCACCTGGGAGAAGAGACCAGCACCCACCTCTCTACAAGCTCCCTTGAGGCAGTTGTAGGTGGTGATGAGGTCTCCCCTCAGCCTTTATCTGAGGAATCTTGCTAATTTTGTGTTCAAATATTGATAATAATAAATATAAGGTGATAATTAAATGTTTAGCAATTAGCAAGCTATTGCCAGGTAAGGGAGGAGCAAAAAAACCCCACCCTGATCTAATGAATATTTTTTCTTATTTTCTGATAATACAAGAAATAGAACAAATTTACTGTAATTTACAAGTATGGTCTTAAGCCAGATACTTAGTTGTGCACCTGAATATTTCCTATGATTTTGACCAGTGGTCCATTCCCATTCTCTAGAAGCATTGTTTATCTCACCTTCCTTAGATAAACAAGTGTTACAGGAGCCTAAATTAAGTCTCACTTATTATCTTTTCCTTGAAAACAAAAGAAATTAATATTTTCACTGAAATTCAAAATTCAGTTGGTTTGTTTACCATAGTGCTTGTTAATCTGCTAGGGAGGCTTAGTGTCTTGATCAGAGGTGAAGGACCATTGTATTATAGCACTGTAAATTAGATTTAATGTTGTTTAATTCGTAAGTATCATTTGAATTAGTGATGAAGACAAATTTGTTCAGATCAGAATTTGAGCTCCTTACTGGTACCACAAATAGAGAGATCCTTTCCATCAGTTTTGCAAAGGTCTTTGCCTTTCCTTTATGTATTCTATTTTCAAAGTGAAAACTACTTCATTTTATGTTTAATTCTTAGGCATTATTTTGTCAGATTACATGAATTTAGCATCAAAATGAGCCCATAGTCTTTTTTATTTTAAAGCCTGAAATGTTGTCTGATTAATGTGTGGATTATATGATTTGCTCAGGTATCTTCTCAGCGTTTGGCCTTCTTCAAGGTCTAATTTCATTCTGTGGCAAAAAACGCTCTTTGAAGGACTCATTTTAAATGAGTACTATGAGTTTCGTATTGTTTCAGTTAGAATCTATTTATAAAAAAACAGGACACAAATTTAGTATTGCTTATTGAATTACAGCTAAAATAACGCCAATGCAGCTTTTAGGGGTCATATTGAAGGTTCTTCTGAGCTCTGAGCTACATTTCTAACCCATAAGCTACAAAAGATTTGATTTCTTTCTTATACATTGTAATAAAATTTACTGAAAATTAGAAGAAATACATCTGCAAATGTCTAAATATGTTATCTCATATCATTACTTCTGGTTCAGAATTTATCTCATTCTGTTTCAGATTTTCATCTTTCAGTTCTGCAATTATAAGGCCCTTTTGTCAAGCCTGGCAGATCATGCTGCTTATCCATGAGATTGAGCTTTGACTTCCACTTAAAAATACCAAGTTCTTTTACTTTTAATTGGGACTCTACCCAAATCCTGATCTCGCTACTAGTGAAGCAAGGAATATGATGCTGTCTTTGTTTTAATTACCACTTTTCAATCTCTAGCCCTCAGACTGAAAAAAAATAATCTTTCTGCTGGATTACTTTTCTAATAACTGTATCTAGTTATGTGTCAGTAAACATATATTTTTAGAGCTATGCTTTATAATCACTAGTGCCAGCTTGTTTGGAGAAGAATCAAAATAATGTTCCTCCAAATAACACATATCAGCAGTGCTTCAAAACCAGAATTTGTTGAATTGCTACCAACAAGTTGCTTCATGTGTCTTCTGAAATACTTTACATTCCTTAAATCAAATATTAGCACAACACCAACTTATGTCAGCCCCAGCAACTTCCCAAGATGAAATAAAAAGCATAGTTATTTGTAGAACCTTCAAAACACACGACACAAATACTGTGGCTGAGATTGTTCAAAGGACGCTGAAGGAAATAAATGCTGAGGTGGAAGCAGATGGATACATCATGATCTGAAGATCCTCATCTATGGGTTATTGTACTTTTAATAATAACAATATTTCTCCTTCTTCAGAAACTGACCAACCATGTGAAGTCCCAAAAAGTATTTTCCGTAATTATTCCTTACCTAATACTGGAAAAAAGTTTGAGTCACTGGTTACGCTGTGGTCATCTGATTTTTATGCAGAGAAGATGAGCAGTCCTCATCTTAAAAACTTCAGTGTATAAAAATACATTAGATTCCATCTTTTATGATACTGTATTTATAAAAGGAAATCTTGAATTCCTTAGTGTTACTATGAATGTTTTCAAGTAAAATTTTGTTTATCCTCAATTTTTACTGAAAGCTCTCATGAATTGCATATGCAGAACAAGTTAGATAACACAGAATTCTGTCTGTGTTTTTTGTAAGTGTGAAAACTTTTTCCTGTGGCCCAACATTTTAGTCTCTAGCTCATTCAGCTAAACACTGACATCCTCCTGCTGCTACAGAGTTCTTATATTTGCTATCGTAACTGAAGAATGTGCCATCAGTCATTGTTCACTGATCCAGCACATCCACATTTACATGTTCTTCTTTTCCATTAGTGTTTTTTTCAATTATTTTTTCCAAAGATAAGTTATTTTGAAGCATTTGAAGTTCAATTCACACTTCTAATGTCTCTAGTTTGCTCCTTGCTGTATTTGATTTCCCAATATAATCTGAGTGACATTTGCCATTTGTTCCTTTTTTTTGTATCATTAGTGAAGATACTAGAACTGGAAATAATTCATCTTGAGAACTATATTGTAGTAGTCGTATTTGTGATATGTACATATGTGATATTTTCTTTGTTTTGGAAAAGTAAGGTGCTAAGAACAAAAAGCCTGGAGAATAGTGGGTAATCTCTGGGTTGATTTTTGGAGCTGAGGAATGATGATTTTAGTCACAGCTGACAGAGTGAATACCATCTAAAATATCCAGGGTATAACAGGGCCATTAAAAAAATCCATTCCTTGTCATTGTTATATGTAATTGCATTCTTCCTTTAGTACATATAATTACCTTTTGGGTACATTGTGTTGTTCTAGAATATTTTTATTACCAATACTGAGAGACATCAGCAACCAGTAGCAGCAAAATGGGATATGAAAACCTCATAGCCTGATCCTTAGTAGAACGAGACTTAATTATAGGCTGATATCATAACATCAGAGAACAGTATTTAATATGTGGTTATGAATAAAGTCCATCACCCTATAAAACAGACATCTCACTTGCCATTTCTCAGCTTTGTAAGGCAGCTCCTGTAAAGCCTTGGCTGGAGCCTACAGACACTGAGCAGAGTCACTGTCTCATCATTAGTGTTAACGGCGAACCTGTACAAACATTATTTTTCTTGCTGTGTTGATAATGGCATTAGTGTACAGAACTGTGCGTGTCCCACAGGTCCCACAGAGTCAGAAAACATCTGCTGAGCATCTGGATGGCAAGCCAGTGGAATGTATCCTGAAAGATAGAAAATATAAATGTTTTATTCAAAGGGTAGCTGTGATATGTTACATTTTTATGTAACTCGTCAAAGTGCTGAAATTTGGGACTTAAGTATGAGAACTGGAAATGGGTCACTGGAGAAATGTTTGTAATAAGCAGCCTGCAAAAACTTCTGAACTGCCTTGATGTGTAGGAGAAATTTGCAACTTTGGGAAGCACTAAACCCATGGTTTAATCTTTGGCACAGAAATTTGTGATCACAGTTATATTATTGTTCTATAACTCTGTATTTTGCTTAGAAAGGATAACAAAGATGCTGCACTGGAGATAAAGACTGTACATGCAGTGCACTTAAGGAAGTTAAGTTGTTGAGTCCTGACTTGTAGTGCTATCTTAGTCTACGTTATCTTTTAAAACTCATGAATAGAAAAGATGTTTCTGTTTAGTTTACTACAAAACAGGTATCCATCTTTAGGAAAAAAAACCAAAACAAAAGCAAGAAAAACATTGAGAGGATATCAATATTTGGCTTTCAAAATAGGTTGTTATGTCTACGTCTGTCCTGTCGGGTTGTGTCAGAAGAACTTTGTCTATTTATCAGTAATTTCTGGAAAGTCTCTAGTGCAGTCGGCCTCTTGCTCAGGAGGGACTTGGTGGAGCTCTGTTCTCCCACATCGGTGTGTGCTCCAAGGCTTTGGTGCATATAGTGTCTTTGTGCCAGGTACACTTAGTTTGTATTTGAACCAGTTTTTTCTTGGTCTTGTGTGTGATGGGAACCATTTCTGCCAGTATCAAGTCTGCAGTGTCTGAGACAAGCACAAACATGAGGAACTTGTGGACAGCTCTGAATAACAGGCACTTTACATTATGATTCTCATACACTTTAGTTATAAAGTAGCTGTATTTTATTTTTGCTGGTTATCTTAAAATCCTTTTTTTCACCTCTTTCCTCCCACCCTCCCAACATAATTTTTGTTTTATTGGTATTTTTGTGTCCCCAAATATCACTGTAAATTAACCTTTCAAATGTCTTCATTCCTTATTCCTCTGGCTTTCTTCTACATTACACTTTAATTATTAAATATAATAGTGATGATAATAACAACGAATGATCTTCATTTCTCTGTTTAAAGCAGAAACACTTGTTTTGAGCAGGTTTTGCCAGCAAGGCCTGCAGCCTCTTTTATTCTGCTCTTCAAAATGTCACTGCTGTTATCCCCCTTCTCGTCTCTCTTCCACCAAACATTACATCTACGTTAATTGCATCCCTGCTTCAGTCTCTTCCTCCTTGTTTTAATTCTTTACATTCAGCCTTTTGGGATTTAAGCATTCATATTTCAAGCTCCATGCCATCTACAAGTAAAACTCTCAAAATTCAAATCTTGTGGCTTAAAATTGCTTTCCTCTTGAAAATCTTCCATTGACTTCAACGAGAAACGTTTGTACATATGTGGTTGCAGTCTGAAATATGAAAAAGTTGCTATCTCTTGTTTGATGTCGTGAGTCCTACTGAATATCAGCAATTACATTTTAAGAAAGATAAATCCAGATCAGATAGACTGTATTTTCTTTATCTCAGCAAAGGAAAAACCTAAAAAAAAGACAGCAGCCCAGAGTAACAAATAAAAACAATGGCATTAATCAGAATAATTCATTAGAATAAGAAATCCAATGCACATTTTGTATGAAAAAGGAAACAGTCAAAAGCAATACAATTTTCATTCTGATATGCAATAAATACAAAGAAAAGTTAGTGTATAAAACTTAAATCACAACATTCTTATGAAACTCCACAAAAACAGTGGAGCACTTCCTGCAGTGCTTTGTGAGTGTTACAAAGGATGGCTCATTACGTCTCCCAGTTTGATTCAGGTATTTGCTGGACTACTTTTGGCTGCTGATGTTTAGGCTTTAATTGTAATCCAGACTGCTGTTCTGGAAGCACCACTCCAAATCTCTGTGGTTTCTTCAAAAGGAACTGTGGCTCCAACACTAGTAAGTATTGGCTTGAGTCCGACAGACAAAATCATCTGCATTTTTACTTCTTTTACCCGTCTCATTTTTACATTGGCTTCTGGCTTGAAAATAAAAAAACACAAACTAACAAAACCTCAGTTTTTTCTCTGCCTCCATCTTTCACGTATGGATACAACCCATCCCCCTGGTCAGCATCTGTGAGTGTGTGATGGATAGAAGAGGCAGACCTAAGTGATAGCCCATAACTTTGTGTCCTATATATCCTTCCTCTATTCTCATTTAACTAGGTTCAGTCTGAAGCTCCCACCACACAAATGAGACCTGTGGATAAATCTGCTTCATCATACTCAGAGGAGTTTGTCCACTTTTTTATTGGGGTGCAGCCGATGCCTGAAGTTCGAATTTCCTTGTGAGGTTTGTAAACATCTGTCTCTCTTGTTCTGGGCACTTCCCATCTTAATTTCATCAGTTAATAGCTAAGAGACAGGTGCTGGTATTTGGGCATACACATCTCTGATGTGGAGACTGATTGCTGGGCTGCCCATGGCCAGCATCTGCCATGTGGTTTAGAGGTAGCCAGTGTAACCAGGTCTGTGCATGTTCCCTATTTTTTCCTATTTCAGCTCTGGCAGTAGCGCAGATTAACCTAAGACACCTTTGCCTGTAATTAATGAACTCTTGCCTCTGCTTTATTGAGTTGAATCAGTTGATGAACAGGCCAAGGTGATACTGGGTTATCAGAGATTAACCACTCAAAAAAACAGGTATGGTGGATTTTCTAGTGTGCAGGATGGTCTGGAAGTGAAAAGATAACTCAGAAAAGCCTGTGCTACTCAGCAATCAAAGTAGTGAATACAGTGCAGACATGCCATTAAGTATCTACTTTTCATGTTTTACCATGTTTTATAGATAAACACACTGGATTTAAGAGGAAAAAGTACTTCTGGACTGCCAGGAATTAAGCACTTATGTTGAATTGGTTAAAAGCAAAGGATCTTCTTCCCTGTTGCTTTGCATTTCTATGGATATTTAGACGAATACCATCTTAAAGTAAGCCATGTATGAAATGCTACAGAACGAAGATATAAAGTTTATTTCCTTTTGGTGCTGTTATAAATTATCCTACAGTGCTACAGGTAATGAAGTAGCAACCCATGAATTATAAACAGCAGGGGAAGAAACCTATTATCACTGTGTTATTTGTTCAG
This sequence comes from Mesitornis unicolor, assembly GCF_000695765.1. Classification (NCBI taxonomy): domain Eukaryota; kingdom Metazoa; phylum Chordata; class Aves; order Mesitornithiformes; family Mesitornithidae; genus Mesitornis; species Mesitornis unicolor. The sequence goes on from NW_010174016.1 coordinate 9,891, forward strand.
GCCATATTACTGTTGTGTCTGAGAACCTCCTGAGGTACAGTTGTATTCTCACAGTCTCTCTTAGGCAGGTTGTGTATTTCCCATGACACAGATGGGACCTGAGATACCAGGAGGTTAAATGTCTCGCCTGATGTGACACAAGCAGTGTGGAGCAAAACCGAGAGCTGAACTGAACTCATTTCCCTCTCAGTTCAGTGCCTTAATCACAACATGATCCTGTAAAATTAACTGCCAGGGAGCCATGAAAATCAAGGAGGAAGAGACTAGATTAAATCTTAAGGGGATGAAATGCCAAATGCTTTTGTTGGATTTATCAGATTATTGGAAACTAGAAGGACAAATTGTCTTGACCAATGTCTGAACGTGTCTTTTCATCTGCTGCTTTGCAGCTGCATTGTTCCCATGGGTCACTGAGGTCCTAACCCACACACTGCTGTTTGCATAAAATCTTATGCTCACATGCTCAGTCTGGTAATTGAAAGTGAAAACAGGCAATTAAGTTCAAACTTATCCCATTAGTAAGTGCATATCTCAAATCACATCTACATTCTTGCGTGCCTAAGGCTGAAAGGTTGGCCTGTAGGAACATCTTGCTGTACCACATACTAAAGCTGCTGCCACAGCTTTTATCAACATTTCAACTTTTCAGACTATATTTGAACTGTAACTTTGCTAGGGAAGCAAAAAAACTGTACATTAAAAGCTGACATAGAAATCCCAACCAAAATAATGATACCTATTATATATGTACATATTAGCATTTAAGTGACCCTTTAGAACAATATCACTTCAGGGAAATCCAATTTAAAATGCTCCCAATTTGAGATACCAATGTGTCTATCCTCCTTATGCTGCTATGATTTACCCCCTCAGTGCTCAAACTAATAAAGTATTAAGCCATGAAGTGTGAGTAGGATAGTAGTAGGAAACATTTTCACTGCTGGTATTTACAGAGCTTGTATTTTTGATATTTCAAAGTTAGGATTATGACTAAAAATAGAAATCACAGATGTGTCATTTTTTTATGTTGAAGGAAGGAGTTGTAATCAAAAGTAAAAATGCTGTGAGTTCATTGGAACAGGCTCGATCAATTATCTTATTTTAATGTATGAGGTAACAGGACATTCAAAGTGCCTAACAGCCATTTTATGAACCATTATTATGTATTTTACAGAACTTGAGGCATTCATTTAGAGAAAAAAGAGCATAACACACATCTTCAAGGCTTTTGATTTCTACAGCATAACCAACAGCATAACCACAACTACAGAAGTGCAGGATTCACTCCCATAAGATGTCAGATATGCAAAACAAGGATTTATCTACATGTTTAACCTCTCTTGGTTGTTAGGATGTTCTACTGCTACAGTATGAGTATTTATTTTAATCTTGCTAGTCCAGCCACACGACTGAGATGACTTCAGTAGCTTGTAAGTGAGGTACAGTAAGCAGCAATTCTGGCAGCTGTGGGGAGTGCCTGGCTCAGGAAAGGTTGGTACTGGAAAGCAGCAAGGCAAGACTCATGAGATCCACACGGATGTCAAACCTAACACAGATTTTACTTGTGCAAGTACTTGGCAGAAGCAACGCAGCCTTTGACCCGTCCGTGTGTTTTGAAGATCTGGGCTCTACTTTGCCTGCCCCTGCTCAATTCTTTTATAAAAAACCTGCTTCCATAGCCTGACCCAGGGGGAATGATTTTGACCTTTTGATGATAATTCAGAGTGCCAGGGCTTCAGCTACAGCACACATTAAATGCACAAACTGCCATTATAACTGCTATATCAGGCAATTATTTTCAAGCAATTCTTTCCACTTGCTCCATCTTTCATTGAATATAGTTCAGCTGATGGCCAAATCGGACAGTCTGTCCTTTCTTCTCGTGGCTATTTTCAGAATCGTGATTCCTCCCCACATCTCACAGCTTTGATAGTACGGTTCCAGGTGGGAATCCTTGGACAGAAGCAGAGCTTGAAGAGGAGTCATGCCAATGTGGGGCAGAAGCTGGCTGAGGGCAGGTAGAGGGATGAGCAACGGGTCTGATGGCCATGGAGATGGGGACAGTTGGACAAAAGGTGGAGAAGGAAAGCAGCGGGGACCTGGGGCATTGCACCTGCAGCCAGCACTAATACACACAGTTGAGGAAGGAGGCTGTACAAGCAGGACAAAGGAAAAGTACAAGCAATGCCTATAAAGTACATCCCTAACTGAAAAATCTATGACCACCACATGGCCGGGGCCCCGTGCTGCACAAGTCAAACTACAGTAGTTATCAGTTTTAATAATTCAGACTGTTTTCTGTAGGTGCTGAGGGCTCTTCCTTGGCAGTAGATGAGCAGCTGTGAACAGGGGGCATCTGCATGAAGCTGGAGGAGTGGCTGGGGGCCTGGGGGGGGCCAGCCCGCCGCCCCCCCCCTGTTT
>NW_010174016.1:12342-17837 GCF_000695765.1 Mesitornis unicolor
GACTGCACCGTCATGTTTGGAAGGAAACCACTGTCATTTTGGCAAACACAGAGTGGGAGCCCAAGACAGGCAATTGTAAGTTATGATACTTGCTTTTTAGCTTCAAATTGAACTTCAATATGTCTACTTGGCACAGCATAGGTGGATAACCAAGGGTAGCAGGAACAGTCATAGCCACTCTGGAGGAAGTCAATCCATCTTAGTCCTCTTCAGGAGGGTCAGGTAGCCCAAAAAGCACTAATGTGGGCTTCATGGCACTGCCTGTGGTAGCCAGGTTGCTCCTTTGGGGCTAACTTACGTACCTCTGCCATGTTAGGTTAAACATTACAGCTCCAATATATCATGCGGTTAATACTTAAAATTTCAAAACTCAGCCTTTATTGACCAGATAAAATGAGGATCAGGTGGAGAAGAAAAGCTTGTTATTGACACTCTAAAAAATGACTAAGCATTTCTGTTGCTTGATCTCCCAATGATCTCTTCTGACCTGGGCAAACCTAAAATGATTTAAAGCCCACATTTTAACATCTTTTCTAAAAAGCTCAGACTTTGGTTTGGCAAAGTTGTGCCACAGTGCTTTCAAAGGCATTAACCACCTCTTTCAATGAGAACAGGAAAAGTCTTCTATTTCTAAAAATTTGACCATGCATACTTTCCATTTCCAATGTAGGAACCAAAGGGTTACCTGCCCTTGCTCTAGCCTGGAATTTTTAAAGTGTGGTTTATGTTTGTCTCTCATTATATATATTTGAAAAGGACCTTGTTAAATGGGGCCTTTATCCCAGCTAATCTGTTACTACTGTAATATTGTACAATTAGTACATGTTTGGAATTAAAAATAATTTTGAATGACATTAAAAACTTTTAAATGTTAATTAAAATTTACTATCTGGCTTCCAATAATATATGAAAATTAAGATTATGAAAAATAGCTATGTTGTTTAGTCAATACTGTAGTTTTTTAATGTATTTTTCATCAGGTCACAGCATAAAACGGTGAAATGGTAATGAGTAGTCTTCATTATTAATGCAATTCTATATGTGATTTTCAAAAAGTTTATTAATTCTAGTCAGTAGTTTATGCAACTCATAAGCTAACATGCAAAGTTTCTTCTTGTGACATTTGAAAAAAAGTCAGAAACTGAATCCCAATAACAGCTGTCTCCCTTAAAATAAACAGCTGTTTGGCACAAATTTAGGATACATATCCATATATTATGTATAGTAATATACACATTTGTGCATAACAGTCTGACGCTTGCAATTAGCCACTCAGGTGGATAATCATATTGTCCTCATCGGGATTGTAATGGGGCTACCAGATGAATATCCAGCTGCTTCCCTTCCTTTTAAGAAAAGCAACATAAACCTTCAGCTCCAGCTCCCACTTCTGCAGTCGTGGTCAGGTTTCTAGAAGGGTTTCAGCGTCCAGTGTGGTAAAAGCGATTTATCTACCCATTTAACCCGGTGCACCAAGGGATACTAAACATATTTCTGAAAGTGGACCCTAATCTATTGTTCCTGGAAAACTGTCTAAAGCCTGCCTGAGAAGTCTGGCATTCTCACTGAGCAGCAGAACTATGTTCTAGTTTAAGTCTGGGTGCTGAAAATTTGTTAAAATTAAAAAAAAAGTCATCATTTGAGTTCCATACCTGCATACGTGCCAGAGCTGTATAATGTGGGGCTGCCTGAGTGGCAGCAGGGATGCGGTGAAGAAAGGAGATCGTGCCATCTTCTCTCCCAGAAAGCCAAAGGAATTAGAGGGGAAGAGCTCTGTCTTTTCTTCTCTCATTCTTATCTAAATAATGAGCATATAAGCTCTGGTGTTAAGCTGATACAATTCTGAGAATAACTTCAAATAAAAGAAAAAGTAAAGGCACTAAAGGGAACGAAGGGTGAAATTTGAGTTATCAGGACAGTATGTTTATAGCTTGCCACCATTCCTGTGTAGTGTCATGAGAGAGATTCTGCTTCCTGCTAAATTTCATAAAAGTCAAGAGTCTCATTTACTTCCTTATTATTGCTAATTAAAGAATCTAGCTTCACAAAAAAAACCCACAACTAATTTTTTTTTAACTCTTAAATCGGGAAATTTTTCATATGGGAGATCATGCAGTTATTTAAAGATAGACTTCCCCTTTAAAAAGAGATGACCCTAGAAGCAGGGCTATAACACATGTGCTCTGTCCCACCTGTTTAAGAGTGGTGATCTAAGGTGTCACTACCCCAGCTGCCAGTGCAATTGTCTGCTGAAGAGATGGCACAAATCATCCTAATTGCACATTGACCAATATAAGTAATTGCTTGTTGAGCAACATAAATCACCATCCTCCCTAAATGAGGCATTTTAACAAGGAATCAGCCCATCAATGTTTTGAATTAATACTCTGGATGGTCAGCTGGATAATAGGTATACAAGTGTGTCCAGTTCTCTGGTTTTTGCTGTAACAGGCAGATGTGAAAATGGTTGCAGGGAGACCACTGAGTTAAAAAAAAAAAAAAGACCTAGATGTTTACAGCAAAATCTTCTTCACATCTCCAAGTACCATCTTTGCACATGGGATTTAAGACACCAGCTGAGAATTTTAGGCATTTTGTCTCTTTCTGTTATTTAGAAGGTACTAAATAAAACTTGTATGTTTCTTCATTTTGGGCCAAATGTATTTGATACCAGTGATACCTATTTTTAAGAAAATAGATTTTAAAAAAGCTTCATTCGGACTTAATTTTGCTTGCAGAACAATGAGTATTAGGCTTCTTTTTCATCATCATCCATAGTTCAAAATGCCTATGAAAAGAGCATTTCCCTTTTTGTATACACAAGGTTCACTAATTTCCAGTATTTCAAAAACTGTTGCTTCAGCACATAACTCCCAACAGAAAATTAAGTGTATGTAGTATTAAGAAAATCAGGACAATATTGGTTTTAGGTCATGTCATACCATTCATGCAAAGCAGTTTCAGAAGGAACAGAAATAATAACTAAACAGTTCTTTAAAGAATTTTTTTCACTAAAAAAAAAAAGATACTAAAAGATGTGGAGTTTCCCACTGGAATTAAGCTAGTTTCATAAGCAAATAAGTACATTTACTTACATGCAAGTATAATGAATTTGAGTGATATCCCTGTAATTGATTTCTTGTTCTGCATTCCTGGTAGATGTAGCAGCAGATTGGCAAGGTGACATGACAACTATTTGCAAGTCTACATGCTGTCTGATGTTACTAAGGTAACTAAATTGCACAGCAATCTGCTCTGAAGTCCCTATGAAGATAAAGTGGTCAGTGCTGCTGCGCTTTTAAAATGTCAGGTACTGACCCTTTCCCGTATTACTTGGGATCTAATGAGAGGCAGAAATCATTTGGTCACAATATTACAGATAGCTTGCAGAAAAATGAAAATATTTTATATTTCTTCCCCTCCTCCCAGCCCTGCTTTTTACAGAATATTCTTGATTGGCTGAAATGTTACACAAGCAAAATTCAGTTTCCACTTGTACTTCTTCATCTGAAGCTGCTCAGAGAAGCAAGGCAGAGGAAGGTACCTTGAAACCACTTTCACACCCTCCCAGTCCTAGGTCAGCCTAGAGGCAAAACAACTCCCTGTAATGTAGGATTTGTGCACCATGGTGGGAAAAAGAGTCTGCTCTAGCAGCCCCTCATCCTGACCTGGGCACTGGAAAAAGAAAGAAATGTCCCAGTGTGAGTGGTAACATCTGCCGCTGGCTCAGATGTAGTGGGGAGAAGGCTTTGAGCAAGCCTCATGCAACTGAAAAAAAAAAAAGTCAGGCAAAGCGAACTGAAGCCATTCTCTTTCAACTGTGTTTTATACTGTGTGCTGTGCTGCACCATGCAGCGAACATCAGTCCTTGAAGACTGTCTGTACTACATATTGAGTTGGAGATGAAGGCTACTTTAGCAGACTCTAGTCCTAGATTTGGCACCAAGGTAATTTTGCCTATATGTGTGATGTCCCCTGCCTTCCTTCGGGAGAGCCATCTCTTTTCTCTATGTCCTGTTTTGGGAGCACTGCAGCAGTTCTCAGCCACTAATTCAACATCTGATAATCTCAACAGACTGGGAGCCAGTTCACAAGCTCCTACCAAGCCAATTTGAGTAATGTGCTATAGGAGTGACTGGAGCAGCTGCAGGGCCAGCGAACCAGCTACAGCTGTGATGACACCATGTGCTCTGAGTGCACTGCTGCCTTGCATGGCACTTGTGATGCTTCCTCTTCTCTGTTCTCAGTCGGTAGCTATATTATGCCATTGATCTTCTACCTAGGTTCCCTATGTGAAGGACTGAGTTGAAATCAGTCAAATTAGTAGAAAGTGCTTAAAAAACCATAATTAACCTGTCTGGGGTAGACTAAAACATGATGGAGAGCCCTGGCAGAAGGTGCTTCGCTGTTCACCTGGGGAGGGAGGTTGTGATGGCAGCTGAGAGCAGCTGCAGAAGTGTTGTCATGGCCCAGAGAAGTTAGGAGAACAAGCCCTAGGCAAGCACAAAATGTCAGACCAGATAAGTCCTTCTTCCCTTTTAAAGCATGTTTCACATCAAGTTCCAGGCTGCTCCAGAGTTTTTCTCTCGGGATGCCTGTGGCGTTTATGCAGGGGTCGGTGTCACTTTGCCCGTCTGTGAGATCTGCTGTTATTAATGGTGGCTTCCTGCAGGGTTCAGGAATCCCTTGCAGAAATGCAGCAGGAGTCTGCAAAGACATGAGATACCACCTCATAAATGATTATATAATAGCAAAGATGAACATCTGAACAGCAGTCATTTAAATAATGACCAAGATCATTACCTTTTGAAAAAGTCACAGTGTTAATGCAATGCACTCTGGGCAGATTGTACCTCCCAAGTGTTCAGCTTTATGGCATCTTTCACTGCAACAACTGTTAGTATCCACAGAAAATCCTCTACTGGCACATCTTATGGGTAATGGTATAAAATGGTCCAGTGACGATATTTACACAGGCAGATATGCAGTAATAAACTTCAAATGGGACTGGGAAAACCAGCAAGTGTATGCATTTGCTAATTTTTCATCTAGAAACAGATTATCTGGGAAAAAAAAGATCTAAGGAAATGCATGATGTTTCACTAGAAGAACAGCTGTGACCAAAAAAAGTACCTTGAAGGTATCTAGGGGAATATCAAACTTTTGGTTTGTTGTCTCAGACAATGCAAAATACCCAGCAAGCTGTCTGTCCCTTGATAAGCCACCTCTGTGTGCTGTGACTGGCTCTTCTCGCCGTGATGGCTGAGGGAAATCTGGGTTTGGATAGGTATTGTTGGTGCCCCTGACTGACATGCTACAAACTTCCCTCCAAACACACTTCCTGCCCTCTTGATTTTTCTTTGCTATCTCTTACAAGTATATAAACACAGCAGATGTCCAATGGGGTAATTCTTGCCTCTGCCATCATGATAATAGCAATAGGATTGTTAAACTTAGCTTGTATGGGGGGCTGGCCACTTGGGAAGAATATAGGG
>NW_010174017.1:0-14796 GCF_000695765.1 Mesitornis unicolor
CTGGGCTGAGGTTCTTTTCCCTACTCCTGAGAAGCACGTGGCAGGAAGACAGACCACAATCCCCCAGTCCCATTCCCCTGCACCTCAAGGCAAAGGGGGAGGGGGAAGGTGAAGGAACCGGGAACAAAAGCTGAGCCCAGGAAGAAGGGAGGGGTGGGGGAAAGGTGTTTTGACTTTAAGATCTGGTTGTGTCTCCCATTGTTCTACTCTGATGTTGGTAACAAATCAAAATGGTTTTATTTTTATTCCTTATGATGAGTCTGTCTTTTGCCTGTGACCTGTTTAAGTGGTGAGAAGCCCTCCCAGTCCTTATTTTGACTGGCCCTTTTTGGGGCATCGTGGTGCTCAGTTATGCACTGGGCCTAAACCACGACACAGGTGCTTAGAGAACATAATCTTTTTCACTTGCTTTCACCTATATTTCTTCCCCAAAAAAGCAAATACAAATGTGGAGACAGGGAAAAGAGGTCTGCAAGAAGTCTGCCTTTTCTGTCTTTAAAAAAAGTCACCTTTTTTTTTCCTGCAAACCCTTCTAGTTTTTGTGATAATGGCTTATGTGAAATCAGAGAGGTAACATGTGCTGAGAAAAACACCTCTGATGGGTACAATTCTCTGGCTTTTTCTCAGATCTCTCATTATCTGGAAGACCCAAGCCCCAGAATCTGTCCGAGTAAAGAACTGCGAGCAAATATTTCCTTTTCTTCCTTTCTCAAAGGGCAATGGTTCCCAGATAACTCACTTTATTCTCTAGAAAGATATCACAGGTCCTTCTCTTTCTTCAGAGACTCCCCAAAGCTACATTAAATCAGAACACAGGGGTTGTTTTAGGGCACAGTGCAGTTTAAGGAGCATTTCTTCTGTGAAGATCAGAACAGGGCTGAAACTGGCTCAACAACACAAAAAGGCAGCCATTTCCTCTGGCTTTTGGCCACATTTAAGAAAAATAACAGGAAAATATAATGCCATGCTATAAAATAACTACTAGCAAGCCTGTGACTTCTCTGTGAGAAACTGCTGCTGCAAGACGTAGCAAATAGCAAGGAATTTCATAAAGAGGGGGCTAAAAATTGCCTAGCACGCAGAGCACCCGGTGCAGACACAGATGACACCACCCACGCGTCCTCCTGGTGGTCCCCCACACCGTGATGGAGCAGCACAGCAGCAGCTACAGCACCCCCCAGGTACCCCATGAAGACTGCAGCTCCCTGAGGCTTCCCATCCGAGCATCAGCTTTTTCCTGTGCAAATACAGCATCAAAAAAGACGTCTGGATGATCACAGCTCACACGCCTGCACCTTTGGCAGCCTGGGCAACAATAAAGCACGTTGACAGTTTTGTTTCAGTTTTATAGACGATTAAAACTGCTGACCCTCTGCGGTGCTGTTTACATAACGTAAGAGACTATTTCAGTGTAAAATGGCATTTCTAGCAGAAGTTACTTCCATTACCAGGAACCCTTGGCATCGAAACATGCTCTTCTAGAATACCTGGTTTTAACAGCATTGTAAATAGACCCACCCCTCACAGGAACCATACAAGAAGCAATCCAGGGAATGGAAAATATATTCTTATTAGCTAACCTACATTCATTTTATGCCAATGTCAGGATACTTAATAGCAACTGGTCTAAATACAGTGCTGCACAGATCCTAATTGCAACTTCCCAAGGTATGTTTTCCTTCACAAGTACACGCTGAAACTCACTTCATTTGTATGCTTTAATGTCTTCATTTCAGGTAATAGGAAGCACGCATGACTGGACAGAAAATTGCATTCCTCTATTCAAGATTTTGTGCTTTATTTCCTCTTTCCTTGTAGGCAGAGGGAATGACAGCTGTTGTTTTGCCCAGTTAATAAAGTTTGTTTCTCCCCTGAAATTTGGCAGCCCTACTCTAACATCCATCTAATGAAGAGAAAAAGGGCTTTATCTCTCACACGTGTGATCCACACAGGAACTGCCAAGGCACTGCAGCATCGCTTTGGGAAAGGAAGTCTTAGGCTCACAGAGCTCAAAAGGCAGCGCCCCCCAGGCTGTGCGCACCATTCCCCGCTCAGCACAAGCGCTGCCCCTGTCCTCCTCTTACCCTCTGAGGAGAACTCTCCCAGTGATCTATTTTTACCCATCATCATGAAAAGTGAACACTCTTTTCTGAAACATTTGCTAGGGAGCAGCACCAGCCCAAGTGAACAGGATATGGATGGTTCATACAAAATACTCCTGTAATTATTGTCTCTGATAGTCAGCAGCAAATACAAGAGCTATTCTCATTTTAAACTAACTAACCATGAAAAGATGTCAGGCTCTTACTATCAAACTCAATCACTCAGCAGTAGCAATACTTGCAGCTAAGGTCAGGATTTGCTTCCATTGTCTCCAAAGACAGAAGTGAGACATCTCTGCAAAACTGATTCCCAAATTCAGCTTGCTTGGGTGCCATCATTGGGAGGGTGGCAATGGCACCAGCAACCGCCCCTGGCCCTGTGAGAAGTTTCCCAGGCTGGCAGAGAACTGCAGCCTTCAGGGATGCTTATCTGGATTTTCAAATAACCTACAGCTCCCAAGAAGTATGGAAAACTAGGATGCTCCTCCCTTAAAACCAGCACACGGTAAAGTCACATCCTTCCACTCCTGGCATGGGCTGTTCTGCAACACTTCCAAATATCCACTCTGGATTTCCCCTGGTCTTTCTCTGATGCAAGCAGAGCCATGGATTAGCTTTGAGATGCCTGAGCATATTTCTGGGCTGAATTCACAGCATCTCAGAGCCATAGATGACTTAGGACCCCATACAACCAAAATCCAGGGTGTGGAAGTCTGGAAAGAAGATAAAACTGAGGCTCACAGGACACTGGCACCAAAGGAAACAGTCACTCTGCCAAGAAGGTTTTATGGCACATGATAAAGGCAAGACGGCACACAGCAGGCTGAAAAATGAGAGGCTGGATCCCCGTGCAGCAGCATGAGCACTGCCAGGTCCCCATGGGTAGCTTCTGCCTCTGGTTTCCCTGACCACGGACCATCACTGCCTGTGGGCTCTTCACGAAGCAGTACAGGGCTACTGGCATGCAGAACAAGAAGTCCCTGTGCTGCTCAGAATTATTTTCATTGCTGTCTCCAAGCACAACTGGTAGTTTGCTGGTTTCAAAAGAAATGCAAGAATATTAATCCAGTTGTAACATTTACTCTGGCTTACAAGTTAAAAGAAATATCATGCCCAGCAGGTATCTATATAAAACTGGAAAGAATCTCCTAACAGATTCATAATTTCACTCCCAACTGAATTTCTGTTACAACTTCTCCAAGACGTATTATCAACTGCTGTCTCTCCATGCCCAAAAATAAATAAGCAATGAACACTTTTAACTTTGTGCTATGAGGAAATACCAGAGAAAGCAGATGGGGTTTACTGACTCTTCATTGTTATTAAACCAAAATGCTCTGTGAAGGCCTGTTTTGTGGAAAAGGTCAAGTAGATTGAACTTAGTTTTGCAAGATGTGCTGTGTATCCCGTGCATCTCACAGCTTGGACCCCTTGGGACAAACAGTTTAAAAGGAGCAAGTTACTTTATTAGGACTGCCTGGTGGTAAAGTGACCTACAGATCACTGCATTTCAAGTGCTAATTTCACAGAATCACAGAATCCCAGACCGTTAGGGATTGGAAGGGACCTCCAAAGCTCATCCAGTCCAATCCCCCTGCCGGAGCAGGAACACCCAGATGAGGTTACACAGGAAGGCGTCCAGGCGGGTTTTGAATGTCTGCAGAGAAGGAGACTCCACAACCTCTCTGGGCAGCCTGGGCCAGGGCTCTGTCACCCTCACTGAGAAGAAGTTTCTTCTCCAATTTCAGTGGAACCTCCTGTGTTCCAGTTTGTGTCCGTTACCCCTTGTCCTATCATTGTTTGTCAGCGAGAAGAGCCTGGCTCCATCCTCGTGACACTCACCCTTTATATATTTATAAACATGAATGAGGTCTCCCCTCAGTCTCCTCTTCTGCAAACTAAAGAGCCCCAGCTCCCTCAGCCGCTCCTCATAAGGGAGATGCTCCACTCCCTTGATCATCTTTGTAGCCCTGTTTGCTCTGCAGTCACCTCCCTTTCTTGCATGATGCTGGAATCTCGTTCTCAGGGTAGGATGGCAACTGGAACCTGCCCAAAGCAAACACTATAGATCTCAGTCAGCAGTTTTTATAGCATGAGTTTTATATGGAGACAAGATGCTAGATGGTGATGCGAGCATTCTGCTGTACCTGCAGCCCCTAAGACCTTCAGATCTTACAAACACTTATGCACAAACCTAAATGAAAGTAATTTCATTAAAAGCAGATGCACTGTTCCCATGAAAAGTCCTCTATTTGTCCCTAAACACTTGCAAAATTTGCAAGCCATAAGGCCTCTCATAGGAAATGGTCTAGATTCTCTCAGATTTATCAGCTATTTTGTTGGTTTGTTTTGTTAACTGATCACATTCACCGCAGACATCCTCAAACAAGGATCGTGATGCTCACAGACTTTTGAAGGAAGTAGCATTCTTTAGATCTGACAGAGTTACAGGCGTGTAAACATCCTCCTGGAATGATTATGGTACAGCACAGGGCACTCACTGACCGTGCTGCTGGGTTGGTAACCAGCCTGCATTAGTACAGTGCTGTTTAATCAACATGTTTGATCTCTTTTTTGGCAGAAGAGCCACAAATGCATTCCTTTGGTTATAAGCCCCCAGGACCTTGTGAACCTCTGCTCACAAGTTTCTCTGACACCAGTTCTCCAGGTTTGTTTTTCATCATCTTCTCAAACACGTCCTAAAGGCCTGTCAGGGCAGGTATGCCAAAGGGAAAAAACCATTTGCACTCCTGTCAGAGATTTTAAGTTGCAGCTGGCAAAATAACTGACACTGACAGAAGTAAAGGAGCTGGGGGCGGGGGGCGTGTGAAGCAGAAATAGTCTGTGGCCCCACAACCATCTCGGCTTCCTCATTCTGGTTCTTCATTGATAGACAAGTACAGTCAGCAAAGAGAAAGAGTAAAACGAGCCTCAACTACAGGGAAAGCAAGAGCTTCTGATCTGAAAACACACGGTACAGAAAACAGGCACACAGCACTGTCAACACACTTAAATCCACAAAAGGAATTGGACTTAATTGAAGATTAATCTATGACAGTTTCACAGATTAGTTGAATTTAGGGCGTGAAATTTTAACATACTTAGGTTTTGTGAGTCCTTAAAAATCAGCAGGGTTTTTTTGTCTGATTAACAGAGGCAAGGCTCTAAACTTGCAAACACAAGAGCTAAGGAGTCCCCCTGGCACAATTCTTACCAATCTGTGAAAGTCTGGATCAGGCCTCAGGAATCTGATGGCCTTTGTTAACTTCAGGAAAAGCAAGTGTGCTCTCTAGGGCAGCCCCCTTAGGCTTCAACTTCCACTACTGATCAGGAAGAAATTTTAGTGAGCACTAGAAAACCTCAGAGCTGTTTAATGAACATGCGGGGTAGACCTGTCCTGCCTAACAATACCATTAATGTGCATTATTGATAACTTGTTCTGCAGCTGCTGAAAATGCTGGAGCACTCAAAGAAATGAGACCCAGCTCAGAGGCAGGGGCTCGTTGCCAGGAAAGCTGCGCCAGGAGCGGCCCCTGTACCGACACGGGGCTGGAGAGCCGCACACTCCCGCACGTGGTGGAAGTCAGCTCTCAGAAATCAGCCCCAACGCACACCATGACAGACCAGGTCTCTGGGGATGTTCAGGGCAGAGGGAGTCCAAGAGCTCCAATGTCTGTCATTGAAAACTGTCAAGGAAAGGGAAAAGCCGCATGGAGCACCCTCATCTGAAATGTCCCTTGCATCTACAACATCCTCGCTCTCTACAGCTCCCTGAAAGGAGGCAGTGAGGGGGGTGTTGCTCTCTTCTCCCAAGTAACAAGCAATAGGACAAGAGGTAGCAGCTTCAAGTTGCACCAGGGGAGGTTTAGATTGGATATCAGGAAAAATTTCTTCACTGAAAGAGTGATCAAGCATTGGAAGGGGCTGCCCAGGGAAGTGGTGGAGTCCCCATCCCTGGAGATATTTAAAAGATGGGTAGATGAGGTGCTCAGAGGCATGGTTTAGTAGACTTTCGTGGTGTTGGGTTGATGGTTGGACCTGAAGATCTTAGAGGTCTTTTCCAACCTTAATGATTCTGTGTCTGTATCTGGCGGCACAGAGGCCACTCAGCAGGACACTCACCTGTGTTAGCAGTGTTTCTGCCGAGGGTCAGGCTTTGAGGATTGATGAGGCAGCATCCTCCAGCAGTCAGACTCATTTAGTCACTCAGTAACAGAATATCTCTTAGAAACTGAAATCACTGCACATAAGGAAGCCAGATATTAATGTTTATAAGGCAGAGGCAGATGGTAGTTCTCAGGCAGGTATTACTACATCATTACTCACAAACTGATACTGAAGATGCAGGTGGCTGCCTTTGAATCCCCCAAAACATATGTTATTTCTTGGAGCTTCTGCTAGCACTTACCTCGTGTATGTAAAGCAGGTTAACCCTGCTGCCAGCGATGCCAAGCTAGGCCAGATGGCAGAGGACAGTCTGCTAAAGCACACGAGAAAGCTTTGATGCCTCATGGCATATAAATGGTTTGTTTCTTAATCCCCATGCACGTTCAGCATGAGAGATGTTTTGTCATCAGATGAGCGTTTCTCTTCGGTTCTCATGCGAGCACCAGCTGATCCCTGCATGCCCCAAGCACTGCACAGCGATGCAGGACTCACCACAGGTCCTGGTAGAGCTTTGCCTTGAAATGGCCAGAAGCAGGTAACTGCTATAAAATACACGGTGACAGTGTCAGTCTATAAAGCATGCAGATACACTGCTTAAGGAGAAATGTAAGAGTGAAATAAGGTCAGAAAAAAATAGTATGAAACAACAGGTATATTTTGCTTTACTGCATATTTTAAGAGAAGGATCTGTCAATACAATTACCCTGTTTCAGATCATTTGCAGGACTCCAGCAAGCCAAGTGTTTGCATCTATAAGCCACAGCCTTTGCACAAGCGTTTTCTCTTGGTGTCAGAACTGAAGCCATCAGCACGCCAAACAGAAAAGCAGTCGTGCCTTTCGGTGGCCTTGGTACAGCCCAGTCAGCAGCGAGCACCCTGGAGCATCCCAGTCCCCAGCCACCACAGCGCTGTGTGGAGTGGACCACGAGTGAGAACAGGCACCAGTGCAAACAGCCCCGGAGGAGTCTGCTACAGAAAAGCAAAACCCCGTTACCCAGAAGCACAAAATGTGGCCTTAACCATAAGAGCAGCAGCCCATCCTCTCCCCACCTGTTTTTTCCTCACTTATTTATTGTCACAGGCATTGACTGCAGCTCCTCTCAGACTGCAAAATCTTATCACAGAATCACAGAATCGCTCGGTTGGAAAAAACCTCTGAGATCATCACGTCCAACCGTTCCTGTCTACCCCCTAAACCATATCCTTAAGTACCTCGTCTACCCGCTCTTTAAACACATCCAGGGATGGTGACTCCACCACCTCCCTGGGCAGCCTGGTCCAGCTTCTGACGACCCTCTCAGGAAAGAACTTCCTCCTTATCTCTGACCTGAACCTCCCTTGGCACAGCTTGGTGCCGTTTCCCCTTGTTCTATCCCCATCACCTGGGAGAAGAGCCCAGCACCCACCTCTCTCCAAGCTCCCTTGAGGCAGTTGTAGGTGGTGCTGAGGTCTCCCCTCAGCCTTCTCTTCTCCAGGCTAAACAAGCCCAGTTCCCTCAGCCGCTCCTCATCAGGCTTGTTCTCCAGAGCCCTCACCATCCTTGTGGCTCTTCTCTGAACAGAGGCGGTTAAACAGCTTCAGCCCCTAAGTGGGGAAAAGCAGCTGGAAAAGCTATGGAAATAGCAAAACCAAGCAGTGGCTCTGTTCGCAGGTGCACAGTGCATACAACTCCAAGAGATCTTTTGAAATTAGCGTCCAGTGAACATCATGGCAGTGCCTACCAAAACCAGGAGCAGGAGTGATTTTAGCTAAGCTGTTGTTTCTCTGCCACAAGAAAACACATCAAGCACCAAGTTGCTAAAGCGAACAAGACAAGACATCTCATTATTACTGTAGTAGCAAAGGAAATGCTGAACTGCAAGATAATCTTATTCCAAAAGAATCGAGTTCTTATGTTGGAAATGGCTTCTTTATGAGACAAATCCTGCTACAGGAACTTTGCCGCAAGGTCGTACTGGAAAGGTGAAAAGAGAAATAACAACCAAAAAAGCAAACCGAGCAATAGAAATCTTTGGTTTGAGCTAAATGGTACATTATAATGTTTATGCAACCAAAAGCCAAAAAGATTCGGGCATTTTCTAAAGCTTGATGTTACAAATTAAAGTTTAAATTAATCATTACCACATCTTCATGCGCAGCAACCGCACAAGCCCATCTAGACCATCCTTACTATGCAGTTTCACGTAGACCAGCGTCTTAGTTGAAGAGCGCAGCTGTTGCCATAGTTCACCCATTCACAGAGACCAGAGACCTCCCTGTCCAACAGAGGCTTCCCCATCCTGGCGTTCAGGGCAGCAGAATTTCCAGAGGTGCCACCTGAGGAAAATTCTCGGTGTCTTTTGCAAGTGTGCTCACAGGAGTCAGCTATCAGCACACAGCTATGGTGCAGATTGTTTGGCAACTTCTATTACAACCGTGATTACAGCATTGGAGGCTGTCAGAGCTGGCAACCAAAAAGGGAACCTTTCCTAAAGAGTCCACAGAAAGTCAAAAAAGTTTGTAAGATTACTTCATTCCTACCCTTCAACCACGTGATGAGAAGATAATTCTGAAAATTCACCAAAAAAAGCTGAAAATGTGGCTACTGAATTCCTTATGCAACTTCAGTCACGTAAACTTCAGCAGACTTTGGTAAATAACGTAACTTTGTCATATTTTATTTTGGAGGGAGATGTGATATCTTCTTGTCCTGCAGCGTGTGATCAATGTTAAACGCTGCCAAACCTAACAGTGAACCACGTCTCTCAGCACCTCATCTCCCTGAATGAGGTCTAAATCCCTCCGGGGATGGTGACACCACCACTGTCCCTGGGCAGCCCCTTCCAGTGCCTGATAACCCTTGCAGCGAAGAAATTTTTCCCAATATCCAATCTAACCCTCCCCTGGCACAACTTGAGGCCATTTCCTCTCATCCCATCGCTTGTTCCTTAGGAGAAGAGACCAATTCCCCCCTCACTACCCCCTCCTTTCAGGGAGTTGTAGGTGGTGATGAGGTCTCCCCTCAGCCTCCTCTTCTCCAGGCTGAACACCCCCAGTTCCCTCAGCTGCTCCCCATAATTCTTGTGCTCCAGACCCCTCCCCAGCTTCGTTGCTCTTCTCTGGACGTGCTCCAGCTCCTCAATGTCCTTCTTGGAGTGAGGGGCCCAAGACTGAACACAGGATTTGAGGTGCAGCCTCAGCAGTGCCAAGTACAGGGGAAGGATCCTGCCCTGCTCCTGCTGCCACGCTGTTGTTGGTACAAAATTAAGTTCCGATATGCTTTAAACAGAACAGAGAGGGTCGTTTATATCTGAAAGCATCCAACTAATAAAATGCTTTCCTCATTGTACCAAGAAGATTTATCAGAAATTGCTATTATTCGACCTTAGAAAACATACACAGTAGAAACCATGAATGAAAATAAAAGCCAGTTGTCTGGTTTCCCAATGAAATAGATGTCAGTGTGTCTTCAGGGAAGGAGATCTCCCAAAACGTATACATAGTATTTCATGAAATGACAGAAACTGTCGTGTCAGGTCCTGTTGCTGTCCAGGACAGAAGAACAATGCTTCATCCTATCAAACAACATTCTGGCATCAAAGGAATAACATTAAAGTCTAGAAGTGGGCAACTTAGCCCTTTAGTGTTGAATGCAAATCAACTGAAAGGTCTCATTTCAGGACTGGAAACCATACATATTGGAACGAGAACACCGAGAGTGGCAAAATGACTGATGGAGCACACGTTAAAAATCTCAGAAAAGAACAGGACTGTAAATAAAGCTGCAGGCCTACCAGAAAATCGAGTCACAGCTGAACCATTAGTGAAAATTCTCATCTGTTTTTAAGAGCGTAAAATTTAGGATAACAGTTTAAGAAAGCCATTGAATAGGATGCAGAAAGACACACTTTGCAGCATCTAAGTTAAAGGTGCTAGCAGAGCACGATTGAAAAGTAACTGTACAGGCTGTTCTTGTAGTTGTGGGTTACTGAGTTCTAGCAAGAGCGATTCCCAGAAAGAGTGATTTCATTCATTTCTATTATTCGGATACCTAATTACATCATGAACCATTAAAACCTTATTTTATATAATGTATTTGAAAGACTTCATCTAAGGGGAACAGTAATGCAATTTTCTAATGCTTAGAAAAAGAATTTTCTGGCAAATTCACATTATTTTTACAGACCTTCCAACAAGTGGGGAGTTTCTTGTTCTCAGCCAAGGTGAGCTATGAAATCTCAGTGCTGGTGGTTATTATTAATGAGCTTTCAGCCTAGGGGAAAAAAGAAGACAATTCCATTTATCTGAAAAATAGAGTAGAGCCCTTTTAATACTTTAGAGCTTCTGGGTTCTGTTGAAATAGGAATTATATATTAAGCAGCCAAAACCCTATATGGGCATCTTTTTAACTTTATTAGAAATATATACAGATTTGAGACCACCAAAGGTCAGGACAAAGTCATCAGGCTTCTTACTGCAATGGACTGAACTCCGGCTGGAATGATGAACATGGAAATCAGAGTTTTCCCCAGGACCAGAACTAGTCCAGTGCTGAAAGACAAGAGAACGGCGACTCTCGCTCGCCCTCCCCAAGGATGTAAGCATCACAAGAAGTCCCTTTTGAATGAAAGCAAACATAGACATCGGCTCTGTCCGCTGCAGAAGCTTCATCCTTGCAGAAATACTTCTGAACGCAGAGGTCAAGGTGTACAAAGACATCTTTTTGTGCTGATCCCCCTCCTATCTCGTGACCAGATCTGATCTGTCTGAGAGATGCAGCTTCTCATCAAGGCTCCTTTTTCCTAAATCATGCAATTCTTCAGCTTTGAACAGGCTGAATGGCCCACAGAGGGAAATAAATGGAGTGGGGGTATGGGGTAGGAAGAGATCTGATGGCAACATCTTGTCTGATATGAGGCTGAGAGATGCAGCCTCTCATCAAGGCTCCTTTTTCCTAAGTCATGCAGTTCTTCAGCTTTGAACAGGCTGAATGGCCCACAGAGGGAAATAAATGGAGTGGGGGTATGGGGTAGGAAGAGATGAATTTGTTGCAAACTCCCCCTGATGAGCTTGCCATGCAAATTCCACAGTGCACCACGCATTAGAGAAGTTAATAGCCACATGAAATGCCACTTTTCTCCTTAATAGGCCAGATGTAAAGTAAAAATTCATGTGTAAGTTATGAGATACACCACTAGAAATGACCATGAAGCGCGCTCGTGTACTGGCACAGGCTCATTAATGTGTTTTTCTGGTTTTATGCACTTCAGGAAAGCAGGAGTTTGGTGTGCACAAGGGACAGGGACAGCTCAAGGGGACATATTTCAGTCTGTCCTGCAGTTTTGAAAGTCCAAGATCTCAATTTAACTCTTGCCCTTCCCAACTGATCTTTCTGAAAAGATCACAGTGAGAAAACACAACAGCTTTTACAAAGCAGCTAGGAAATTATGTCTTTTCTTAGTGTCAAGTTGAAAACAAAGCTAATTAAAGGAGACATTTTGTCAGTGCAAAACAGTGATTGAGTTCTTCTGTAAAGCCCTAATGCAGCGAATGCAATCCTCAGGAAAATGGAATCGATATAAACTCAATGGCGGTTGGAAGTTTCTATTTATGTAATGACATTAAGTACTCTGGAATTTAAATTGTATCCATTTTGACTGTGGTGACATTTTCAGATACAAGGAAAGTGTTTCAAGGGTATATGAAATATGTCTTTAAAA
This sequence comes from Mesitornis unicolor, assembly GCF_000695765.1. Classification (NCBI taxonomy): domain Eukaryota; kingdom Metazoa; phylum Chordata; class Aves; order Mesitornithiformes; family Mesitornithidae; genus Mesitornis; species Mesitornis unicolor. The sequence continues at coordinate 11,969 of NW_010174017.1, forward strand.
TGAGGTAACTTCAACACTTGAATGCATACTCTAAATTAAAGCGCTGCTGCACAAAGCACATCTATATTTCAGAAGACATTTCTCTATCAACACGTCTAAGTCTCAGATATGTGTGTAATACATACATAGAAATTTCAGCCCTGAGAACCAAAGATCTCCAGTTTACCTTTAAGCATCTGGAAGTGCAAACAGGTCACATAAAATTAATAGAAATTATGAGCAAAAATAATGGAAACATGCACTTCCTTGGAAAGAAGTTATGATAGGAAATACATTTCTCTATCTAGACAACAACAACAAAAATATTACTTTCATTCTCTAAACAAAGACATAACATACACTGGCCCAGGCTGCCCAGAGAGGTTGTGGAGTCTCCTTCTCTGCAGACATTCAAAACCCGCCTGGACGCCTTCCTGTGTAACCTCATCTGGGTGTTCCTGCTCCGGCAGGGGGATTGGACTGGATGAGCTTTTGAGGTCCCTTCCAATCCCTAACGGTCTGGGATTCTGTGATACCTGGATTTTTTTCTTTCATAGAAAGGTCACTGGTAGAAATGGTGAATAAAGGGCAGAACCACGAGCTTCAACAAATCTGTTTGGCACAGGAGAAAGAAGGGGACTACAGGAACTAACAGCTGCATCATTTTGGCATCCCACTCCGAGTAGAGGAACTTTCCTATGAGCAATGGGTTTGCATTAAACTTTCATATGCTTATTTTATGCTGTTCAGAATAAGAATGCGCATTTCCACATGGCAACGTCTCTTCGGGACAGGAGGGCAGCCAGTCTAGCACTGACAAGGGGATTTTTGAACTGGTATAGAGACTTCAACACTTGAGTTGAATCACTGGTGATCAGCGACCAGTGACGGTGGCAAGCCAAGTAAGGTAAAGGAATGAAAATCCATGTACAAACCAGGCCAGACCACAAGCAGCCACTTTTACGATCACTGTAGAAGAAACAGCACAGAATATTTTTCCGTTTTCTTCAGGCTGTTTTGCTGCATTGCGACATATGCACATGGACACTAAAAATGTGTGCAGTTAAGTTAAACATCACCTCGTACTGGGGCTTGGGGGGATCCAGAAATCAAAGCCTCCAATGCTATTTGTGCCATAGAAGGTCAGTCACAGGTGTCAATACTTGTGTTACCAGGAATCTACAGCATCATGAGAGCCAACGCAAGCCAAAGATGCCGAGGGACTGTTTTAAAATAGGCTCTATTTATAGATGTAAAAATATATAATATATCTTTCATATTAAATTTATAATTGAAAATCTTCTTCTCCCAAGCAATAGAACGAGAGGAAATGGCTTCCAGTTGCACCACGGGAGGGTTAGATTGGATGTCAGGGAAAATTTCTTCACTGAAAGAGTGGTCAAGCATTGGAACAGGCTGCCCAGGGACGTGGTGGAGTCACCATCCCTGGAGGTGTTCAAGAAGCGTGTGGATGTGGCACTTTGGGACATGGTTTAGTGGGCATGGTGGGGTTGGGCTTGATGGTCATAGAGGTCTTTTCCAATCTTGATGATTCTGTGATTTCCAAGGTCTTGGATGCTCCCCTAAGTGTAAACCTATGTGATTACTGCCCCAGTCACAGTCCCATGCAGCAGGGCATACAGAAAAATTAGTCACTTTCTCTATCCTCTGCAACTGAAAAGCAGTTCAGAGAGTTTTCATTTAACTGCAAGGGGAAAAAAAATACAAAAAAGAAACCCACACCACCTAAAGAAGAAAGGAAAATGGGCCAGAGCAGAGGGTTTGAGAGGGCTATGATACAGCCCACAGCTACAAGCAGCTCGTGTGGTTTTTTTATACCCAAAGCATTTCTGAGAAACTCTCAGGCCCCTCATCTCTCACTAAAGGTTACTGTGTTTCAACAGGCTGTCACAGGAGTTACTTAAAGACACTTCCAGAGGAAAAGCACGGGTTTCCCAAAGCAACAGAAGTGCCTGGGTGTGTTCAGCTGTCCCTGCAAACGCAGGTATCCATTGCTGATGCAGGAGGGCTCTGGTGAGCTTGCCAGGCTTAGGGCTGTCTTCACTTGCCTTGAACATTCACAGCTCTTAAAGAGATTTGGGAGATCCTAGAAATGTGACTCTTCTATCAGAAGTAACGTGACATGGTTTAGAAGTGCACATAGCAGCGTTAGGTAACAGTTGGACTTGATGATCTTAAAGGTCTTTTCCAACCAGGGTGATTCTGTGGTTCTATGTTAGGGTCTGGTTTTAAGGACTTCCTACAGATACTTGTAGTATCCTTCTGATAAAGATTATTCCAGATAAACAGTGAGAAGTATTGTACCCAGACACTGTAAAGTCCTATATACTACCAGAAAACAAACAAAAACAACCAAAAAAAGGCAAAAAAGAGCTGAGATTTGCTCTTTATCTTTTAGTTTTCTCTTTCTCCGTATTATTAAAAGTCAGAGTCCAAATACAGAACTCTCCATGAAATCTCACGGAAACTAAAAACTTGCAAGTCAAATCACAAGGAGCTGTTTGAGATCCTCCCTTTTCCTCCTGAAACTCCACAGTCATCGATGCCTCCAGAGTTCTGCACCAGCAGAATCTCAAGAGCAGCAGCACAGACTCCTGCAAAACCCCAGCTCAGCCCCAGATGAAGTTACTCATCCCTGAGCGAGGAGCAAGACACTGCCCCTCCACAAAACACAGCAGGAGACCACACCGTGCAAGCTGTATCCTAATGCACATGCACAAGGGGGAGGCATTTACTAAATTTTACATGCTTGAATTACGAACCTTAATACCAGTCCTCTAACGCAGTGCTTTGGGTGCAACACACAGGGGGTTTCATATGCTTCAGCA
>NW_010174017.1:14827-17847 GCF_000695765.1 Mesitornis unicolor
CCAGTCCCCATTTACCCCCAGCGCCCCGGTGGATTAGCACAGCGGAATTTGCCGTGGCATTGAATTGAGCCCATATTTATTGCAGCATCCGTGAGCACCCACTGCTGAATAATCCCTCCCAGCCAGTGTCTGGTGCTGCCACGCACACCAACTCACAGGGCACAGATCCAAAAGGCACCGCCAGCAGCGCTTGGCCTCAGCTTCTGCAGCCAGCGAAGAACATCAGACCTCCTGACCAGACTCCCTCGACAATCGGAGTGTTTCGGAAAAACTCCTTTAAAAACACATACTAAGAAAAAATTCATCATAGCCCTCAATATTTAATAGTTGCTCACCAGTTGATATTCTCCTGATTTCCTTTGATACGTTTTGGAAATTTTTATTAAAAAACAAAGGACAAAAAATAAAGCAAAGCACCTGCAACAGCAACTGCACTTTTTTACTACTTAATGATGGCAGCTGGGGTCACAGGTGAGACCAAAACCCTGCTCTGATACTCACGCAAAGCAAGCAGCCATTACCTGGTAGAGCTTACAAACGAAGTGAATGAGAAATAAGCAGAGGAAGAATTATCATTACACTCTGGCATTACAGACAGGACACGAAAGAACAGAAGAAATACCACGTCCAAATTCACATCAGAGCCTGAAGCTGAGCTGAAAAGCTATGGTACGGTACCTGAACAACAGCACAGAAAACGTATATTGTGCATGTTTTCTGTATAACACCAGACAACCCAACATCATCCTCTCTTGGTCACTGTACAGTCTGTGAAGAGCCATGAGCACCAGGCACCCGTCCAACAGCAGCCACGCTCTGGAGCCAGCAGCGCCTTCAGCTCCGGGGATCCTCACTCACAAAATGCTGCAACGCACCCACAGGGACCTCAGTCCAAGTCTTTGAAGCCATTTCTCACGTAGGTCTTGGGCTGGAGAGGTCTCCGTGTTCCCCATTCATCTGAGACTGAGCTACAAAAGCAAAAAGCCAATAGCTCTGAAGTCGTTACATCGGGGTGTTTAAAGAACAGGCGTGGGTTCTGCAGAGGCAGAAAGAAACCGTTAAGCGATTAAGAATTTGATTTTGGTTTTAACGTATAAAGAATAAACCTCAGATTATTAATTCACTTTGCCATTCATTTTTGCTGTACTACTGCAGTGATGATATAAGGCACGACACTGAGGGCACCAGTCTCTGAAAATTACTTTTATGTCATTAATATTTTATTTTTGATCTTAAGGTGAGTGAAATAGCATACAAACGGCTACAGCAGAGGGAGGCTGTAGGTCGGGTGATGCGAGACCAGCAGGTACTGACCTCCATCTGTGCAAGGTGGGGTATTATCACAAATACACTTTGCGGAAGAGGTAAGATAACTGGCCGTGACATTTCAGGCAAATACCTTGTCTCTCACCCCATGACCCTTCTCCCGAGGGTCATGCAACAGAGGAGGAAAACAGAACATCACATTAATCTATGAATATTTGAGTAATATCCTCCTCCAAGTGCCGCCCTCCCTAAATCAATGACAATAAACTCAAGGCAACACACATGAAGTAGCTACTGTTTGACCAGGACGACACGTAAATAACTGTGAAAAACCTTAGCCTGAGAAGGGGCTGTAAAGGACGCAGAGGACAGCAAAGCAGAAGTACGAAAGAAAGCTGTAACACCAGGAGTCTGACAGATGGGCACAGCAGCAAGGCAGGGAGTCCCAGCGAGAGAGTGCAGCCAGGGGAACCAAACACCACCACCCTTCTGGGGGGAGACTTCTCCGTTCAAAAATTGCTCTGTTTTTACTGCGATGTAAGTGAAATTTTGTGGAAAATCTGCGGATACGGCGTTTTAAACGTTTTCTGAGAAGCTGTACGCAACGCTTTTAAATCTAAATTTTGATTGAGGTTATTTTGAAGATATTGAACGTATGGATTGGAGAGGGGGGTGAAGCTATTGGCTTTCCATGGTAAAATTATTTTTACAGTTATTAAAATAAGAAGTTCAACAGGAAAAAAACCCCACTAAGAACAACAGCAGCGGCTGTATGTCTCTTTTCCTATTACAAAGTCCAAATGAGTCGTTTGGGGGACCAGAATTGTTAGGTGGGAAGAAATGGCCTGCCATAAACTGTCTTAAAGTTGGAAACTCCAGATCTGATAAGGCTCATCTTACAGATGTCACAAAAGCCCTAAGTATTTTCTGTAGGCAGGTTAGGCACACAATACCCAATGATGCCAACCTCACGGGCAATTCTCTTTCTCAACCGGTTTGATGCCCACGTTGCCGTTATGGTTGTGTTTTAAAATAGCCACCCTGACAGGAGGGGTCCCAGCATCGTAGGAGTTTGCAGTTGCTCCATGCCTGCGTGCTCACTTCAAACTGTGAAAATAACCAGGATTAAGTCTAACCCATTCTTCTGCATTACCGCTTGTCAGAAGAGAAGGGAGGGGAAATGAAAATGAAAAACCTCAGAGGCAGTAAAAATTATCTATAAAAGAATCAGACTCAAGGGTTGCTAATGGCTATTTGACATTGAAAACAACCCAAAACACGGCCACCAAACAAAAATCCGTAATTAATTGCCGTAAATCTTCTGCACGATTATGGTAAACAGATCAAGAGGGTAATAAATTTATCTTTATGTTTAGTTTTTGCTCTAACTATTGTTAGCTCGATACAAAAGCGAGCAAGCCAGAAACAGGTGTCAGGAAAGCTGTGGCTAACGTAATTGCTTACTTGAGGAAATCCCAAAAAAAAGGAGAGGAGCCTAGAACAAGATACTTGTACGCACTAAAGCCTTTTCTCTTCAAAACTGTGCAAAGAGTCCAAATTAAGGGATTATACATTGACACAGAACCACTTCAAGTTCATGCTCTTTTTTTGCCTTTGGCACAGGGACATGAAAGTGGCAGAGAACTCAGGAATTAAGCCAGCAAAGAAAATAATTTAAAAAACAAAACCAAAAACCAAACCCAAAGCAGCAACAGAGTAACCCAGCTTTGGACAGGCTGAACCGATGGGCTGAG
>NW_010174018.1:0-1106 GCF_000695765.1 Mesitornis unicolor
GAAGAAACTACACCAAGAGACACATATGGGTTCAGATGCTTTTGTTTTAACTGCAAATAAATATGTAATTGGACCAAAGATGCAAAGTATTGCAGATGTAATAATAAAGAAATGTCCTACTTGTTGTTCTAACAATTCAAAAATAGAAAATAAAATAATTGACAGAAATATAAAATGAGGAATTACTCCTGGATAATACTGGCAAATAGACTTTTCAGAGTTACCTATAACCTATAAATATCTATTGGTTCTAACAGACACTTTTTCAGGATGGCCTGAAGCCTTTCCCTGTTGCACCTGGATGCATCCTCGATCCAAGCACTGGCACCTCATTGACTACATCTTAGTGCATCAGAGACACGTTCGTGATGTCCGTCATACCCGAGTGATGCCTACTGAAGAATGTCAAACAGACGCCGCCTTGTGCGATGTAAACTTAACATCCACTTTAAGCCTAAACCTAAGAGGGGCGGCATCCCAAGGAGGAGGCTTCAAGTTAACAATCTTCAAATAGCTACAGTGAGAGACAACTTCCAGACAAATCTTCAAACTAGACTTGAAGACCACCCAATAGATCCCTCTCCTGAAGCGCTTTGGCAATATATTAAAAATAGCATCCTCCAGTCTTCTGAAGAATCCTTAGGGTTCTCCTTCAAGAAAAACAAAGATTGGTTTGATGAAAACAACCAAGAGAACCATGAATTGTTGACAAAGAAGAGAACTGCTCATCAAGCACGCCTTGCTCAGCCATCTTGTCATGTAAGAAAAGTAGCCTTTTGTCTTGCATGCAGCAAGCTCCAACAGAAACTTCAAGACATCCAGAACAAGTGGTGGATCAACCTAGCAGAAAAGACTCAACTATGCGCAGATTTGGGTGATTACAGAGGATTCTATGAGGCTCTGAAAGCAGTGTACGGACCCACACACCATGCTCCAAGCCAACTTCTAAGCGCAGATGGCCATAATGCTTCTCACAGATAAAAACCTCTATCCTGAATCGATGGTCTGAACATTTCCAGACTCTCTTTAGTGCCAACTGTGTAGTCCAAGGTTCAGCAATCCAGCACATTACACGACAACTGGTGAAAAATGAATTGGATATAGCC